>NC_092291.1:8517826-8520326 GCF_036320965.1 Panulirus ornatus
AAATATAGACACACTTGTGCTGTGTTTCCTGTGGGCGAGAGTAGAAGGTCGCATTCGGAACCAATCAATACAACGCCCGGACTGAGGAGGTTTTGTTTACGTTGTGAGTAAGCTGCCAGAGCGTTCCCGCCAAATGACCAGCTGATGTTAGCGCGGGAACCCCCAATCCAGCGTACGCTTTATTGCTCGCAGGTGTCTCAAAGCTTTGAGGATTTGACATCACCAAACTTGAAGATTCGGGCGATTCTCTCTCTCTCTCTCTCTCTCTCTCTCTCTCTCTCTCTCTCTCTCTCTCTCTCTCTCTCTCTCTCTCTCTCTCTCTCTCTCTCTCTCTCTCTCTCTCTCTCAGGATTTAAACGTTCCGCCATCTCATGCGATCAAGCTGTTAGGATGAACTTGAGCGCTTTAACGACCACTGAAATATTCATCCCCATGGAAGAGTCAGTCAGTCAGTCGTCTGTTGTTTATTTATTTCAAATAGAAATGTTCGCTGACAAGCGGTGAAATTTTATGTTGTACCTAAAAATGTAAAGAAAAGGAGAAAAAAGGTAAAAGGATTTTTGTGTGATTACCTTGTCCATTGCATTTTCTACATATCATCTCTCTCTCTCTCTTTCTCTCTCTCTCTCTCTCTCTCTCTCTCTCTCTCTCTCTCTCTCTCTCTCTCTCTCTCTCTCTCTCTCTCTCTCTCCCTCGCCACCACTTGAGACCAATTATCCTCTATAAATTAACCCAGCCGTAGCAGAGTAGCTAAACCCCCATACCTCGCTACTGACGCATACCAACCTCCCCAGGGGTAACTGACCCCCCCCCCACACACACACACACACACACACGCACACACACACACACCTACCCTGCAAAACATCAACTTACCCAACCCAACCCCCCCTAACCCATCCCTCCACCCCCCACCATGTTGCCTACCCGCAACCAACCCCCTGCCCTCCGCCCCTGGTTGGAAGGCAGTGCCTATACTCGGCATGGGGAGGGGCGGGTGGGGGTTTAAACCTCAACAATGGGTCGTCCTAACCCCCGGCCACCTCATCAGAGACGGTCGTCCTAACCTCTGTAACCTCAGAGCGGGGTCGTACCACACACACACACACACACACACAATGACAACATCTTCCACACGTTACAGAGGAAGCCTCCTCTGTAACACGGTGCGAGCAGCCCAGCCCCAGAAGCCAGATTTAAGGTATATTGCTGTTGTATTTGCTTCAGTTAGGTTGCTGTCGATTCGGTGAGATGGTTGGTCAGTTCAGGTGTTTAAGGCAAGGTTGGGTTTGATTTGGAAGTACGAAAATTAGGTTTAACTCACCTGGAATTAAGGAGAATTGGCCACCTTCTTTCAGGACACTGTGGCGAGAATATAAGAGACTTGCCGCTGCCGGGCGTCGAACCCAAATTGTCGTGCACAGGACGAACTCCTCTGTGGTAGAGTGTTTACGAGTGGGTATGTAGATCAAATGGCCAGGGCTTTTTTTTTTTCTACTTGTTATCTGATCGTTATGCCTTCGTGTTGTACCTTCATAAATTCGTATGTTTTAATGGAATGTTTGTTAAGTTTGGACATGCGATCATTCGGGTAGTCTTTATATATATATATATATATATATATATATATATATATATATATATATATATATATATATATATATATATATATATAATGTTTGTGTGTGCGTGTGTGTGTAAACCATCGTGCCCCAGGAGATCCTGGGCCACAGGTCAAAAAATACAGTGATGCTGTTTGTATGTCTGTGTATGGAGTATGTGTAGGGCAAATAAGCAGGAGATGGTTAGTCTTTTCACTGTGTTCGTGGCATCATGGCCATGAAGGGTTTTGAGACATGTCGAATCTTCGTTTGTAGTATAGTAAGGATGGGTGATGTCCAAAGCGTAGAGGAAAAAGTATTACTCTTACATGTCTGGGTTGAGTTGGTTTCGGGTGGGTGTACGATTGGAGGGGTGGTGTTCAGGACTGAATTAGGGTGGCGGCTGTTAAGTGCTTGTCTGGTCGTTTCGCCGTGAATATGTTTTGTCATTTGTGTATTCCTCAGGAGTTTGGGGATCGGCGAACATCAGTTGCTGGAGTGTGAAGTACGGTTCAGCTTTTTATTTCCACTTGGAGGTTGATGGAAGGGCCTAGTTCACTTGTAAAGAACTGGGTGCCGAGCATACTGAGAGGCAATTATACTGGTTCCTGTTAACATGTTTGGTGCTGGGTTCTTGCTAGGTACCCGGTCATTGTTCTGAGAGTTCTGTTTTGCGTGGTTTGGAGCTTTTGTTATATTTGTATACAACAACACAACCAGGCGGGTGAGGCATATATATATATATATATATATATATATATAAAGTCAGGTGATCTGACTGGATGTATAAATGAAAGTACAGTGTAAAACAACATATGGTTTGTTAACTAACTCATGATGATCCTCGGACCCAGTCGATTAGAACCCTGGATATCTAACATCCGGTTAGCCAGAACCTG
>NC_092291.1:8525326-8565326 GCF_036320965.1 Panulirus ornatus
TATCGATGCACTCTCATACACGCTCCCCTTTTCAGCCCCTGTATTATGTTTCTTGACTTCCTGCCTTTTTCTCTTGTACTCCTTCCAGTCACATGCACTCCTTCCCTGCAGATACTGTCCATACATCTTCTCTTTGTTCACTAGTAGTTTAACTTTCCTCGTCCCACCATCCACTACCCTTTCTCATACGCCCACCTCCCACCTTCCGCGTACTACATATATACTTCTTAAAACCTTAAGAAAATATAACCGCGCATGAAATGTATCAATTTTGTAGTTCACTAGAAACATACGCTGTAACAAGAATATACGTCCGAATTAGTCAGCGTAATCATAGAACAAGGAATATAAAGCTACATAGATTATTACAAAATTAGAATAATGTTTTGACGAGAAACGAAAGCTTTCTGTCCCTCCATTCCTTTCAATATTTAATCTTCCCTGGAGAGGTTTTTGTGTTGCCCCAGGGGCCAGACGGGTATTACACAGGTATTTCTTATTACCTCGTTTGGACAGGGAGCTGATAAGGACCTCAAGTGAAATTGTGCTGAAACGGATGAGCAACTCAGAGACTATTCAGAGAATTCGCTTGACTGATCGTGTGGAGCATTTCACAGTTTTGTTTGTAAACATTCCGCAGTGGTGACAAACGAGACGACCTGGACTGTTGTTGTTTACACGATCCATAAGCACGACAGTAGCCTACGACCCTTAAGGATGACGATGCGATCCTTGAGCACGAGTTTACGACCCTTGGTCACGACGTTGCGACCCCTGTGAACACGACAGGACAGCTGAGCACAGTGGCTTAACCTTTGTCCAACCCGTAGGAGTCGTATCAGACCAGTATACGCAAGGGTCGTACTGGCGTGTTGAAGGGATTTGGGAAACCTAAGTGGAACCAACCTACAAAATAAGATTACGATTGCAACTACTATTACGTCGTTAACTGATGCAACGAAAGCTGGGTCACAAAGCTTGAGACATCCACCTTGGCCCGTATGAATCTCATGACTGATTCGAAACAGCGTTCGACACGCGCGCGGTTCAGCTTAGACTTCAGGCGATTTTATCGTTCCGGTATAGTTTTATGGACTTGTGCAAGAGAAATTAGGGAATTAATTCACTTAGATGTGAATTTATCTTCAATTCATTGACGTAAGCATGTCGGATATATCGTCAGTGTAGCAGAACTACGTCATCATCTCCGTCGTATGAGGTAGGGTAAAGAGATGCGCTACCAACCCTCTCCTTACTAAGCCTTGATCCCTCAATAGAAAACGAGAGATCACTCGCCGTCTTCCAATATTTGAGTATTTTACGATGTATTAAACACACTCACGCGTGTCCAGAACACTCGTGTGAGTCAATACAGAAGTTATTCGGCCACAGCAACGTGTCCTTTGATGTTTATTGACATTCGACACCAGAGAGTAAGGTTTGCCCGCCAGAACGACCAACTCAGAAGGCCCAGTGAGACCCTCACTAGCAGGGAGTGGCCATAACACGAATATAAAATCTCTAGCCATTTAGTCTATTACTTATTTTAGTCTCGCGCTCTTATTTTTCCTGGCTAACAAAACACACCAGCTGATTCATGCGTCTTTAAGAATCTATTTTTTTGTCATGTTTATACACCGCTCACGTAACAGCGTAATCTGACGTAGAAGTTTGAGCGAGTTGGAATGACTCAGTGAGCGAATGATGTGCCAAAGTTTATGATAGATGAAATTGCTAAAGAAAGAGAGTAAGGTGTTTCACTTCACGTCAGTGGTGTGGCATTCAATCAATAGATGGCGTTGGTGAAGTTCAAATAGAAGATATATATATATATATATATATATATATATATATATATATATATATATATATATATATATATATATATATATATATATATATATATATATATATATATATTTGTGACGGTTCACGACTTGAATATCATTAGTTGTCGGTCGAAGGTTAAGCCACCACACCTAAGGGTCGTGTTCAAGGGTCCTACCGTCTTGTTTAAAGGGTCGTATCGTCTTATAAGATGGGGGGAGGGGAAGTGGAGGGGTCGATAAACAGAACACCAAGTTAGCTCCTTTTCGCTTGTTTGTTTGTTGGTCATACATCCCATAAGGTACATGTTTGCTGTACATGTACACGCCTGACGCGGCCCAACACACACTCTATTGATCTACAAGTCAGAGTGACATTTGTTAAAGGGATTTTTAATTGGCGAGTTGAGAGCGGAGCAGTGGTTGTTGTTGTTACCGAGAGTATAAAAGAGATAGAAATGTGAATACCTACTTCAGTGCAGGTCTGGCCCACCGCCCACCAGAGGGCTTTGAGGTCCTGCACTCAGCGGCATCCGGGCCAACAATGCCTCCGCCTCTCTGCCCATCTGCCGACCCCGTCACAGGTGCGGACGCTAAGGTAGCAACAGAAGGGGGATACGGACTAAACATTCTTTTGAGATAAAATCAATGAATATTTTAAAATTGTTTCAACTTCGTTCCATTTTTTGTTTTTTTCTTCTTTTTTTTACAAACACCGTGAATTGTGTCTCGAGAACTGCAGTCTATTTATGTAAAGTTCCTCTACAAGTTTAGTGCATATATATAGTTATAAACATATTATTTGTTCTCTCTCTCTCTCTCTCTCTCTCTCTCTCTCTCTCTCTCTCTCTCTCTCTCTCTCTCTCTCTCTCTCTCTCTCTCTCTCCACACACACACACACACACACACACACATCACCACACTTCATAACCTTGGTGTAAAAAACGTTTCCAGTAATACACAAATAGGAATCGCGCCAATCCTCCCCTACCCCCATCATTCCCTCCCCCCCCCCCCACCTCACAACCCCTCCTGCTGAAAGCAAGACAGGTGCACGACACCCCCACCTATTCAAACCCCACCCAACCCCATCGCTTAGCCTGTACTGCTGGTGAATCAGAACATGCAGTGACGCACGGCAGGCAGGCAGGGTTCGAACCCTTCCACTGTTCTGTGATATTCGATACCTCGACTTCACTTGTATTTTTGTCTCTATTCTGTGAATAAGTAACAAGATGGATGATAAGACGCTAAGATAAACAGAGATACGAGTGAGAATTGTAATGTGCGTGTGTGTGTGTGTGTGTGTGTGTGTGTGTGTGTGTGTGTGTGTATCTTCTATTTTTGCATGTTTTGGTAGTCATATGTGCATAATTTGTGTGTGTGAAGATGTGCATCTATTCATTAACTTATTTTTCGTGATGTCTTTATGCCAGTTCATACATTTTACATCCTTGTACTCATTTACGTATTATATATTCATTTCTACAAGTACTTTGACTTTTATTACGTTGCAGGTTTACTACTAAATTGTGATATTCATGTAAAACAGCTTCTTATACCACAGTTGTGCACCTGTCTTTATAAAACCTTTTTTAAGTAATTTACGATAACTATGGCACTACAACGCTAACGTGATGTGCGATAATTTGCCTGATGTGCGATACCTCACGCACTGCACAACAATTCTTGTTAAGGTACGATATCGATCACATATTACGCAAATCGTTTTCTCACCTGATGTATGATAACCCACGTAGTGGTCGGTAATAATTAACTGTTGGACAGCGCACACACACACACACACACACACACACACACACACACACACACATATGTAAATACTAATATCGTACAATAATTTCCACGCACTGAACAAATGACATAACACACCAGATGGACTGAAGTTAGCAGACGTCGGGTACGATATTGCGGCCCGTCAACACCAACAAAACATCTTGACCATCTGTTGTCCAGTTTCCTGTTTTTCCCTCCTTCATTTTCCCGTTTCTTTCCTTGTACCATCAACATATTTTCTTTTTCCTAAGGTTGCCTCAGCTTAGCTGCTCCTGGGAACCAACCTGTTCGCTGTTTTCACCCAGAGGTACAACAACAGCTTTGATTCTTGCACGATACTTCTATCATAAGGTACGATAACTCAAAATATAAAAAAAAACTATTCATCAAATTCAAAATGTAGCATTCTGAATCACTCTTATTGCTTTTTAACTCCCACGCTTAATATATAGCACAATGATAACTTACACATTTCGTCCAGTGTTACATATGTGTCGTAGGATACCCCGACGTATTGTACACAAACACATACGAAATGTACGACGATTCTCGCGCTTTGTACGATACCTGCAGGAAAGCTGAACCACACACGGTGTAGCATAAATAACATACATGGTGTGATAACCTTCGCTTAGTATGTGAGAACTCCCAATAACGGTACCATAATCCAAACATTGCGTGCAACAATTTTCCCATCCCACTGAAAGATAACTCTTAAATGTTTTACGATAGAACCTACATATATTATGATAACATATCCACATGTACGATAACCCACCCACACGTTGTACGACAACATACCCAAAACATTGTACGATAACCCACCCATACGTTGGACGATAACCAACCCACACGTTGTACGCTGACATACCCAAACATTGTACGATAACCCACCCACACGTTGTACGATAACACCCACATGTTGTACGATAACCCACCCACACGTTGTATGATAACATACCCACACGTTGTACGATAACACCCACATGTTGTACGATAACATACCCACATGTTGTACGATAACACCCACACGTTGTACGATAACATACCCACATGTTGTACGATAACTCCCCATCACATTATACGTCATCTTTGCTCCCTTCCATGACACATCTTCTCTCAACACCTCACTACCCTATGTATGTACGACAGCGTGACACCGGGTGACTACATGACACCAGGTGTGTGACAGTATGACACCAGGTGGTGAGAGTGTCATGTGCCAGTCATGCCCAGGTGGAGGAGGAGGAGGAGGGCGCTGTACCGCCGTCTCGTGCCGTCTCCGTTGTCCCCCACAACACACACACACACACACACACACACACACACACACACACACACACACACAAGGACATGACTCCATCATTTCTCCCACTCTGGCAGTATCTGTATTCTGTTTAGATATAGCTAAGATGCAGTATGGCTCATAGTGCCAAGGTCTGTAGGGTTTGGCTAGATTTAGCATGTATAGCACTGGGCGATTAGCTGCACGTAGCAGTCAGCAAGGGTCTCGGAGATGAGCTAGAGTTAGCGGTAAAGCGACAGCTATAAAATCTCTTTAGTGTTAAGACAGCTAACATGTTAACCACAGCTTAAACATCCTGCTTGAAGCATTCCAAGGTTAACATTTGTCATCACTTGGGTTACTATATCCACTTCTATATTGCTGGAATCATATAGCCACTGGACTCTGGAGTACTTATATCATATAGCGAGACGCATCTACCCTAGTTGATCAGGCTCACGTCTGTTACGACGACCAGCCCCGGTAAGGCTCCCACATTCCCCTGCACCAGTTCGCTGTGCTGCTGCCGCAAGCGGCCGTGAAGGAGGAGACACTGAGGCCTCGCGTCATGGCTGGAGCGACGGGAGGTATTCCAGGCCACTGGAATGTGAAGAACATCTTCCAGCACGGAAAAAGATCTCGTATCTCACGTTATACAGAGACATACATGGTCACTACCACGAATAAACCTGTGGTCACACACACACACACACACACACGAATATAGAAACAGACGTGAATTATCAACAAGAACAGTTGATTTAAGCATCGTTTCGCGAGACGAATTTGCGGCCAACAGCACCCACGAGTGCGGCCCACGTCACCCCCAGGTACGCTGTGGTACCTGCAGGTACTGCCGTACACTCCCTGGTACTTCCTCCCTCAACCCGTGGTCCATACACCGTAACCACCCCCCAACCCCAACCCAAACCCCGCCACCCGTGACCCATTCCATCTGGAAAGTCGCCCACCCACTGAAGAAGAGTGGCGTTGATCCCCCACCACCAGCAGGTCTCCGGGCCCTCGTGAGAGGCCAGGGTTCCTCCTGCTGGTGGTGGTGATATACGGCCGCCAGGGGGGGCGGCGGCTCGCATACCCTGAGGCTCTCTCCCGAAGACCTCCTCCTCCTCCTCCTCTCCTCCTCCTCTTCTTCCTCCTCCTCCCTCCCTGGTGGTGTAATGCCCGATAGATAGGTACTTCTGCGCCCCTACACCGAGGCATTACGGGCGGTGGGGATATTTTGGCTCCTATAAGGCATCATTATCACGGGCCATTTACCCACCACCCACCACCCACCACCACCCACCACCACCCACCACCCACCACCACCACCCACCACCACCCACCACCCACCACCACCCACTCCCTCTCTGCCTGACGTTGTCCCTGGGGTTCCTGATGTATTCCGGGAGTTGGTGATGGCTGCGCCCCCCCGAGGGAATGCGTCAGGGGGCGGGGAAGGTACTGCATACACGGGCCGCCAACGTGTTCCGTAGGCTCTTGCCTTCCTTGATCGCTCTCTCTCTCTCTCTCTCTCTCTCTCTCTCTCTCTCTCTCTCTCTCTCTCTCTCTCTCTCTCTCTCTCTCTCGGTCGGATCGCATGCATACCATCTGCTGTTATACGCCATCAAGATCCCCTTTAAAGCTTTGCATACAGATTAGCGCCGAGTGTTTTCCTCACTTCGTATGTACCACGCGAGGCCCCCAGGGGGGGGGGGGGGGGGGGGGGGGGGGGGGGGGGGGGGGGGGGGGGGGGGGGGGGGGGGGGGGGGAATGACGTCACCAGATACGATAAGACTGCTTGATAAAGAGCATCGCATAGCACGGTCATGACCCGGCGAGGGAATGTGCAGCGAGGGTCGGGAGTTGCGTAGATGACCACCGAATCTTTTACATATCTTTTTTTTTTTTAATTATTTTTTTTGCGTAAGTCGTAGAGGGTTAGTTATGCCCTTGTGATGTACCTGGTGTGTGGCGTCTTATACCACCTGGTGCTGCCTGAGGACTTGACCTAACTGTAGGTATGCTGTTCAGTGTAGCTTGGCTCTGCAGACGGCGATGTAATCCACGAATTACATCGCCGCGCTCGTGAGGGCGAGCCACGTGCCATCTGCGTCCATGTAGTGTGAGGCCCGTGTGGGGCATAGAGGCATCAAAAGGGAAAGAAACATTTGGAAAGCTTACTTTAATGCCACTTTGGGGATGCCAAAGGGTAAGAGAATTGCGTGGAGTATATCCGCGTGATGAAGGCTGGTGAACGGTTGAGAAGTGAGGTTTTGGACGGGAGGATGGTGAACGGTTGAGAAGTGAGGCTTTGGACGGGAGGAGAGTATAGCGTCGCTGTAGGTAATTGGGTGTTGAGCACGTTGAAGTGGGACTGTATTTGCAGTCCTGTGGCTTAAAAAGTGCACTTGTTGTTCAATGTTTGTAAGTTGCTAAACAACAGTTCGTTAATGTGAGTGTTGGTTGACCAGGAGGGTGAGGCGTAGTTTAGAATGGAGCAGATGATTTGTTTGTCGAGGCGACCGAGGAGTTTCTTTGTCCTTGTCTGAATCTGTTGCCAGTAAGTGTTATGCGTGGGGGGGGGGGGGGGTTAGTAGTAGTTTGTTTATGGCCTTCATGTCACCTGTGATGTGGGGTGGGAATGTCAGGTGTGTGTGTGTGTGTGTGTCATACGTGATGACCAGTGTCGCTAATGTGTCGAGAAGTGGAAGTGGCTGACCGACTAGGCCGCTCAGGGAGGAGGGAAGGTGTAGATCGAATTCACGTATGTCTTGGCGGATGTGAAGGTAACTTGTGCATGTCTGTGGGGGATACAGACGGTCGGTCTGCAATGCTGCATGTTTGGTGATGGTTTGGTGTTATGACGATGATGCAACCGTGGGATTCTCTGCATAAGAGACAACTTTCACACTGTGGTTTGTGGAGGGCGGAGTGAGGTCATATATATATATATATATATATATATATATATATATATATATATATATATATATATATATATATATATATATATATATATATATCTCAATTCAGCTAATTTTTTTTTTCATTGCTGTCTGTGCAGACCAGTTACAGCAAACTGGGTCAAAGGTCATGAGGTAGCCGAACGTCTTTTAACGCCCGGTAGTGCAGGTTAGCATTACCAGTCCCAGGCAGTATTGGTCAGTATGACCGCCGCCCGGTAGTGCAGGTTAGTGTGTCCAGCGCCCGGTAGTTCAGGTCGGTATGACCCACAACCTGTAATTAGCGGTGCCTCTGACCAGCTATTGGAAGTTATTTGGGTAATATTTTCTCGACAGCAGCAGCTGTGTGATGTGACGTAATCACCCTGGCCAGCGCTGTGTTTGTGCTGCTAATATATAAGCAAGTTCATATATATATATATATATATATATATATATATATATATATATATATATATATATATATATATATATGTGTGTGTGTGTGTGTGTGTGTGTGTGTGTGTGTGTGTAACAAGAAGACGAAAAAATGAATAGTGCGAATAGATCATTAAAACACACACACACACACACACACACACACACACACACACACACACACACACACACAAGAAACTTCTTTTTTTTGGCAAAGACACAGAAATAGTCAAAGACGGAAGCCAAAATAAAACTTCTTGTTTGCAAAGACACAGAAATAGTCAAGGACAGAAGCAGACATACAGAGCAGCGCTTGGTACGGATGACAGACGTAGAATTCTGACGCTAAGAACAGCAGGAAGAAGAGCAGACGATGATCATGATGAATGAAGTGCTTGGTGATTATGACGTGAGACGAGACAGCTGGTGGCGCTCTGTGATAAGGTGCGATTAAATCATGCCTTAATGATAGAGAATAAAGTAATCTATGTTATTTCTGATTACGTTATGCCCAGGGGATGATCCATAACGCCCCCCCCCCCCCCTCCTGAATACATGAAAGATATTCCGAATATTTCTTTATCCAGCGGCGATCAATGCGAGTAATTAGGAGCCCAGGTATGATTAATTGTGAGTTATGTATTATTCATATATTAATGAGTGGTTTATTTGTATAGGATTAAGACAAGGTGATCTTTATTGCCTGCTAATTTCAGATACTATTATTGCTTCCACTTTGTGTATGTAGTTTGTAGTGCAAGCCCAGAACTCTTTTTTTAGGCCAAGGCTGTCGCAGCTGCGAGGCTGCGCTGCACGTAGGAGTACAGTAAGGTAGGTGCCTTTGGCTCGGGATGACCCTTGACGAAGCTTTACCCTCCTGTGATGATGATGATGATGATGATGATACAGCTTCGGCGGCGTTATCATTTGCAGACAGAGGACGCAAGAATCTCTCTCTCTCTCTCTCTCTCTCTCTCTCTCTCTCTCTCTCTCTCTCTCTCTCTCTCTCTGCATGTCTGTCTGTCTGTCTACACACAAGGGAAGCCGCATCCCAGCCTCAGAGAACATCATTGATTGTCAGTAAGCTGTATCTTAATGACCTTTGTGTTTATGTAAAGACTGTGTGTTTTATCGCCTTCCCTCACACAGCCCTCATGTTTATCATCGCGTGCACTCTCTCTCTCTCTCTCTCTCTCTCTCTCTCTCTCTCTCTCTCTCTCTCTCTCTCTCTCTCTCTCTCTCTCTGGCTGCAGTTCATTAAATAGTCCCCCTTTTTTTTTTAAGTTTATTTACCTCATCCACGCGTACGAAATAGTATGAGGAGATAAGAGCCTCACTGGCCCACATCCACTCACTAGCTGCCGTGTGTAATGTACTGAAACCAGAATACAACATTCACAGTAGTAGTAGTAGTAGTAGTAGTAGTAGTTGTGGTAGTAGCAGTAGTGGTAGCAGCGGTATACGCCTTCACTCGTCCACTAGGAAGAGACGCATCCATTCACGCTGCCGGTATGGAGTTGTGAACAGTCATGTCAGTGTTGAACCTTACACAAACTGCCCTCAACGAGCTTGTCATGTCTCGTTACAGAGGGCGCCACACAACACACACGACACTTCCCGTGGTTCATAACAGCAGATCACCTGGTGTAAAGCCATCGTATGATCGGGTAAAAGTTTGCTAATTGTCATACGGATATTACAGATCAGTAATGATAATGATGTAATGTACAAATTTGCAAGCAGTGATAAGAATAGCAAATTTACAGTAAAGATGATAATAAGTAAACTTACAATGCTAAAAAAAATGTTCATATTATAACACTGATGAGAATATGAACAAATTTCATGATAATAATTATCATAAGACTCATCTGGTTACTTTCAGTCATTGAATGGAACCCATTTTGCCATATGTCGTTTTCTTATTGATATAAAACTCACATAATTAGTTTCCGGGGGGGAAAAAAAAAGATGGCAGAAGTTTACGGTAGAGAGTTTTAGACCAGTAGCATGAATGAAATGACACACACACACACATGTTTAAGGTTTGTCGTTGATTTATTCATCTGTGATGTTAATTTGGCAGGTGTAGTGTCGAGAGCCGTTACCCCAGTGGTGGAGGGGGGGGGGGTAACACGGGTAATTGCTCGTGAATTAACAGCGGTTTACTTTGATCCGACTCTAAACCAATCGTAGGAGGGCGGAAGAAGAGGTATACGCATCAGAGCCAATCGCAGGAGGCCGCTGGATGTGATACACTGGCTGCTGTAGTGAACAGGGTGGTTGATCAGCCAGACCGAGCAGTGATGTATCTCCACCAGTCATACGACAGCTGCTAATACTCTCCACCATTCACACGACAGCTGCGAAAGCTCACCACCAATCAGAAGAGTGCTGCGATGTGTCTTCACCAATCATAAGACAGTAATTCATTCTCTGTGTCAACGAGAAAAGAACGACTGCTGTATCATTTCCACCCATCACAGGGCATTCACATAATCTCGTCACCAATCACATAGCTCCATTCTGTCCTCCGAACTATTCGCAAAATATCAGTTACCCTGTGACCCAATCACAGCTCACCAAAGCAAAAAGTTGACATACAAGGAAGAGACGTAGCTAAGACGCCTGTGGTAAACGTCTTGTGTCTCGCCAGACGATGTGATCATTACCCGAAAGTGCACTTGGGAACTTATTTCACTTTCCTGTGGTTATCAGCAAATATCAGATCACGCGAACCACTGTGACCACTTGCTCTCTCTCTCTCTCTCTCTCTCTCTCTCTCTCTCTCTCTATATATATATATATATATATATATATATATATATATATATATATATATTTATAGGTAGATAGATAGACATTACGACGTATTAATACATATTAATTTTTTGAGATTGATGATAGCGAGTGGTAAGTATGGTCAGGTTACCCTATGGAGGGGATGGTGGGGGAGGCAGTGGTGATGGTGGAGCCACCTGTGTCACACACCTGCCTGTGGCCATATATTCCTCCACCCCCCCCACCCCGTCAACCCCGCCATACCCGATAAACCACATGATCTAGAGCAACGTTCTATATCATCTATAGCCAGGTAAACTGAACATAGCTAACCTCATAGTGAAGACTACAGTACATTCAGTCGTGGCAAAGCATTATATTCTTTTTTTTTTCCCCATTGTTTACGTCGTCACAACACGACGCGGGTAGAAACATGCCCCCCCCCCCCCCCAGTCAGAGGTCATCGTGGCTGATAGGAGATAAAAGGAAGATAGGAGAAACTTGATGTCGAAATTAATCATGACAGAAGGGTTATAGGAAGGAGAAGAGAACAGGGACACATGGTGGTAGATAAATATAGATAGATAGATAGATAGATAGATAGATAGATATATGATTAGATAGATGGATAGATTGATAGATGTTACCTGACTCCGGCTGCTGGTGGTAACACCACGAGAGAGAGAGAGAGAGAGAGAGAGAGAGAGAGAGAGAGAGAGAGAGAGAGAGAGAGAGAGAGAGAGAGAGACTCATCTTCGACGACTCTTCATCATCATCATCATCATCATCATCATCATCATCATCATCAGCGAACAGAAAAGAACATAGCATTATTGAGGACAAGGTTTTTTTTTAGTGCCTCAGAAGGAGTCCACCTTACCCTGCTGCCACGAGGAGCGCACCCTCATCGCTGTTAAAGGTCGAAGTGTGTTTGTTGTTCTGGTGACGCCAGCAGAGTAGGTAGGTAGGTAGGTAGGTAGGTAGGTAGGTAGGTACCCAAGCGGTAATAATCTCTCTAGACATGTATTATAGAGTCTAACGTGTGTGTGTGTGTGTGTGTGTGTGTGTGTGTGTGTGTGTGTGTGTGTGTGTGTCGGCAAGACAGTCTTCTGTATGTATACTTGCTCTTTTATACATAAGTAAATAAGTCTACTATACGTATGCTCTCCCGTTCGTTCGTGACCAGTACATGGACCACAGGTCAGTGTGCCCCGACCTCTCACATGCCCGACAACACACACACACACACACACACACACACACAGACACACTGCATATTTTCAGCAGTATAGCTGCTGGAATTCAGTAAACCCTTTTTGTATATATATATATATATATATATATATATATATATATATATATATATATATATATATATATATATATATATATATATCAATCCACATCTATTGACAGTATTCATGTATGCATATATGCAACAGCGTCTTCATTAAAGTTTATTAGTATACACTGATGTATGTGTATGTGTACGTATGACTGTCTGTATGTACAGACGTGTCTGTACACATCTCGCTGTACAGGTCTGTATGCCAGGCGCTGCAGGTGAGGACACGGTGTCTGTAGTAATTGATGAGTAAACAGATCACTGTCTGATATGACATGAAGAACAGAACTCTCATAACACATGTAGAGAGAGAGAGAGAGAGAGAGAGAGAGAGAGAGAGAGAGAGAGAGAGAGAGGGACGGAGATGTATGTGTGAGAGAGAGAGGTGTGAGAGAGAGAGAGGTGTGAGAGAGGGAGAGGTGTGTGTGAGAGAGAGATGTGAGGGAGGGAGAGGTGTGAGGGAGAGGTGTGAGAGGGAGTGTGGTTTTTGCCTTACGGCAGATCGAATATGGGAATGAGGGGGCGTGGCCGCCCCCGACAGGTGATGTGTATAGGCAGGTGTTGGGGCGGGGGAGGAGGTGGTGGTAGGGGTGGTGGCTGGTGGTGGCGATGGTGGTAGGGGTGGATAGTGGTGGTGATGGTGGTAGTAGGGGAGGATAGTGGTGGTGATGGTGGTAGTAGGGGAGGATAGTGGTGGTGATGGTGGTAGTAGGGGAGGATAGTGGTGGTGATGGTGGTAGTAGGGGAGGATAGTGGTGGTGATGGTGGTAGTAGGGGAGGATAGTGGTGGTGATGGTGGTAGTAGGGGAGGATAGTGGTGGTGATGGTGGTAGTAGGGGAGGATAGTGGTGGTGATGGTGGTAGTAGGGGAGGATAGTGGTGGTGATGGTAGGGGTGGATAGCAATGATGTTGGTGATAGTGGTAGTGGTGGTGGTGGTGTTGGTGTTAGTGGTGGTGTTGTTGGTGATTGTGGTGATGGTGGTGGTGATAGTGGTGGTGGTGGTGATGGTGATGGTGGGTACTTACTCCCTCACCCGCTGAACTGCTCTTGATTTCTCTCGAGTATCGAACCTGGGATCTCCCGTGTGGGGGTCGCATGTGTTAACAACTTAACCAAGGATCACTTCTGTTCACATCGTCTGTTTATGTTAAACAGGTGTTTCAAGAAATGGCGCACCTGCTAACTGGGAGGGATGGTGCATGACCTTAGATGGTACAGTCCATACACAGGGGGTCATGACCTCAGATGGTACTCAGGGGTCATGACCCCAGACGGTACACAGGGGTCATGACCTCAGATGGTACTCAGGGATCATGACCCCAGACGGTACACAGGGGTCATGACCTCAGACGGTACTCAGGAGTCATGACCCCAGACGGTACACAGGGGTCATGACCTCAGATGGTACTCAGGGATCATGACCCCAGACGGTACACAGGGGTCATGACCTCAGATGGTACTCAGGGGTCATGACCCCAGATGGTACTCAGGGGTCATGACCCCAGATGGTACACAGGGGCCATGACCTCAGACGGTACACGGGTGGGGGGGGGAGTTCATAACCTCAAAAAGGAAGCAGGGGTCACGACCCCAGACGGTACAGGAGGTCAGGTCATCCCCCCCCCCCCCCCCCCCCCCCCACCCCCCCCCCCCGTTTCCCTGATGGATGAAGGGCGTAAACCGATCATCACGTGTTAATAAATTGCTATAGGGGCGCCTCGCCCACCCATAGGGGAAGACCCACCCACCCATGAGAAGGGTGGGGGGGGGGGGTAGGAACCCATTCATCCATCGTGGATCGCGCATGCCCATTCGTCGTTCGTGTGCCGTGCTTTCGTGTTCTCTGCCTACGAATAGTGCCATTTCTGACTTGACGAACATTGCGCACTTGTATGATTCGTGAGTTTGGTTGTTAGTGTGTGCGTAGTGGCCTCGGTCGTTCGTTCGTGTAGTCCGTTATCGTGAGGGGTGTGGGCGGTTTACGAATGCGCCACCATCACTCATGCTATCGTGAGTGAGTGAGTGTGTCGGCTGAGAAGGTCGTTGTGTGTCCATTATGAGTATGTGAATGAGACGAAAATGATGAGTTTATCCCCTGATATACATGGGTGATGATGGATGATGATATACATGGGTGATGATGATATACATGGGTGATAATGATGGATGATGATATACATGGGTGATGATGATGGGTGAGTGGACGATTTATTAAGGGTCGTAGGCCTTTGTTCTAATGGCTTTGATGTTTACAAGCGCGAGTCTGGGAATATATATGTGATTATGGGTAGATATATGTGGAATATATATATCTATATATATATATGTATAATATATATATATATATCATATATATTATAATATATATTTAATATTTATTTATATATATATATTATATATATTTATATTTGTTTTTAATACAATTCGCCATTTCCCGTTTGTAGAGATAGCGTCAAGAACATGTGGATGAAAGCTTAGAGGGAATATCCTCACTTGCCCCTTCTTTGTTCCTTCTTTGAAAAGTTAAAACGGGAGGGGAGGATTTCCAGCCCCCGCTCCCTTCCCTTTTAGTCGCCTTCTACGACACGCAGGGAATTACTTGGGAAGTATTCTTCCTCCTATCCCCAGGTTGATAATATATATATATATATATATAATATATATATATATATTATATAATATATATATAGAGAGAGAGAGAGAGAGAGAGAGAGAGAGAGAGAGAAAAGAAAGATAGTAGACTTCCCCTAACCCCCTCCTCCCTCAGTCCTAATTTACCTACACCACTTGCTCCCCTCCTCGCCTTTCCCCCCCTCTCTTCCCCACCTCTCCCGACCCCTCTTCTCCCCACTCACCCCAATTACGACTCCCTTCCCCAACCACACCCCATTCCCCCCCCCCCAGTGTGCCGACAATAAGCCCACCCTACGTAACTTTCACTGTCACAATTGGAGGTCAATTTAGTGGGACGCCAGAGGTCACCAGAGGCCGCTGGGGGTCAACTCGATGTTTTCCAGAGATCATTAAAGGTCACCACAGGTCATGTGAGATTACCTAGAGCCCACGAGAGGTCACCCCGGGTCACACCAGGGTACTGAAGCCCACAAGAGGTCACCCTGGGTCACACCAGGGTACTGAAGCCCACAAGAGGTCACCCCGGGTCACACGAGGGTACTGAAGCCCACGAGAGGTCAAGGCAGGTCACAGGAGGCCGCTAGAACTCACAAGAGACGAGGACGTCTAATCAGTCCGCAGCAGGAGGGGGAAAATGATTAGCTAATCACCTGCTGAGAAAGCGAGGTGGCGAACCAGTCGCCGGTGGCAAGTGGGACACCAAACTTTGCAACAAAAAAAAGAAAAGAAGAGTTTATGAAAATGGAAATAACATGATGAAAGAAACACAGGAACAGGGAAAGGGATTGGGTTGGGGGGATAGGGATTGGGTTGGGGGATGAGGATTAGGGGACGGGGTAGAGATTAGGGAAATTAAGCTGGATTAGGACATGTGGAGGTGGGGGGGGGGGTGAGGATCGGGGGACACCTGGCTCATGGAGTTGATCAGAGGACGGGGTGAGGGGGGGGGAGGGGACACCCCGGGATCTGGGGGGTTGTTGGGGTGGGGAGGAGAGAGGACGGGTGGGGAGGGGAGGTGAGGGGAGGGGTGGGGAGGGGAGGTGAGGGGAGGGGTGGGGTGGGAGGTGAGGGGGGGGGGTTTGTCCCTGGATACTTACCTTGCTTGGCTGGTTCACCGGAAGCCCATGTGACTCACGGTCCAGTTTTTCCTCCTGTGTGTGTGTGTGTGTGTTCTGGGGGGGGGGGGCATCGTGGGTAGAGGGGGAAGCCAACTCTCCCCCTCTCCTCCCCTCTCTCCCCTCTCCTCCCCTCCCTCCCCTCCTCCCCTCCCCTCCCCTCCCCTCCCCTCTCCCCTCCCCTCCCCTCCCTCCTCCTCCCCCCTCCCCCTCCCTCCTCCTCCCCCCTCCTCTCCCTCCTCCTCCCTCCTCCCCCTCCTCTCCCCTTCCTGGGGAGCGGAGGCCCACCTTGAGGAAGGCCAGGATGTGCTTTGTTCCACTCCTGACCCGGCTTGAGGGGGGGGGAGGGAGGGGGGCCCACTTTTTTTAAAGCCAGGCCCCCTCCCCCTCCCCCCTTCCAGCCGGGGGTGGGGGAAGGGAGGGGGGGTTGTTGCTCAGGACCTCCCACCAGGGACGCGTGGAGGACTTTTAAGGATGTCTTGTGGAGGCTGGAAGGGAACAAGGGGGGGTGGGGGGGGGGGGTGGTTCCCACCAGGGACAACTTGGGACTCGTACAGAGCAGAGAGATGTCCCAGGGGATGTCCCACAATCCTCCAACATTCCCTCATCACATTGTTTTTTTTCCCCCACGTGTTTCCTGCGTGTCCTCCTCTGTCAACACACTCTGCTGGGTTGCAGTCCCACTGGAAGACGCCTCGTATGGTTGGGATTTCACGTGTTTGGGTGATTTACGTCCCGTGTTGTACAACGTGGCTCATGGATTCATGTTATATTTCCTCGTGTGTGTGTGTGTGTGTGTGTGTGTGTGTGTGTTACGGAGAGAGTTTTACACTCGTGTTGCTCCGTCTCTTAACCCTGTGAATGTGTACCATGTGGTTCCTCTAACTGTGCGCACACACACACACACACACACACACACACACACACACACACAAGCCAAGTGCCTATTTGTCGACCTGCCCCAAGTCGAGGGTGAACGCCTGGTTTGGGTGTGGGCCGACTATCGTCCCTTGGATTCGAACCCGAGCGAGCCCGTGCGTGAATCATGGTCAGTAACACTAACCACTACACCACGGAAGCCCTTCCATGACGTCACCCCAGCTGTGGTTGTCGTCAACCGTGACGTCAATGTTGTTGTGGTGTTTGATGTGACGTCACCCCGGCTACCGCGCACGTGACGTCACGGCGTACCGGTGAGTCAGGGAATAATTCGGTGTTGTGTCATGAGTCAGTCATGAGGGGTCTGGGATGAGTCAGGGGGGAGGGGTGCTTCTTACTCTCCCTTTAATCTCCCTCACCCTCACCCTCACCCTTATTGCAGAGTGTCTGTGGTTCTTCTTCCCCCTGCATGACATCATGGCCCACTTTGAGAACGGGCGGGGGGTCCTCTCTCTCTCTCTCTCTCTCTCTCTCTCTCTCTCTCTCTCTCTCTCTCTCTTCTCTCTCTCTCTCTCTCTCTCTCTCTCTCTCTCTCTCTCTCTCTCTCTCTCTCTCTCAGTTGTTATATATACATATAATTTCAAACACCTTTGAGCGTCCAGCGTGAATATAGAAGAGAACTTTGATCAAAATCTTTTAAAAATCTTTTCCCCTTTCTTGGGGGGGGGGTTATTATTGATGAGATTATGTCCTAATGGCCAGTTATAGTTTTTTGTATTTAGATTTCTTTTCATAAGAAGAATGTAAGGGAAACAGAGTCACTCTAAGGCCAGAAGTGGGAGAATTTTATGGGGATGAGTTTCAGGGGACATTATGTTGACATGTTTTCATACCAGAGGAAAATTTTGTGGATATTGTGTTTAGAAAAGAATATTTTGTCGATGTGTTTGTTTAGTATAAGAAAATGTTATCGATATTGTGTTCATTAAAGAAAGCTTTTGGGAAGTTGAGAGTCTTTTCCTTACGTGCGAACAGGAAATATTCTCTGCGTTGACCTTCGGGAAATCATTCTAGACGTGTCCCGTGTTGACCCCCGTCGGGTGGGGAGGTCAACCCCTCCCGTGACCCGACGCCGTGCCGGGTCAACAGTTCAAACCTTTCAAACGTTCGCGAATGAAACGGTTTCGTAACAGCTTCGTGAGAGGCTACGCCGCCCACCCCGCCCTGAACGAAGCTTCGGTTCATTTCGTGATTTGACACGTAAAGGTGATAGATAGATACACATTAGTTGATAGATACTCATTAGGTGATAGATACACGTTAGGTGATAGATACACATCAGGTGATAGATGCACATTAGAGATAGAAATGATATTAATGTCACTAAAATAAATGATTTATTTGGTAGGTTAGGTTAGAATCAGTAACATAGATACATTTACTGGCAGATATCATAAATACTTAACTTCATAATTCCACGATTGACGTTAACTGTAACCCACATAGTCGCACTGAAAATTCACAGGTATTTATCTATAAGTTATTTGTGTACGTTTCTACACTTACCATATTTAGCTCTTTCTTAAATGGGCTCCGCTATCACAACCAGTCTCGCCTGGACCCGCTGGACTGGCTATTTCTGTTTGCATTCCTTCATTTCACTTCCTGTCACAGAACGGGCGATCAGTAACAACGCTAATTGACCAAGTCATGACTCACTAGTCCATAGCATCGTAAGTGACGGTAATTCAACGATTTAACTCTCCTCTTGATTGGGCGTAATTAGTCAGATGTTAATCACTCGCTCGTGAGGTTATCAGAGTGTCTGGGTGTTGGGTTAGGATATTGCCCCATCTGTAAACTTAGGTCGCTCCACCGTAGTCCTGTGTTGACGTGGTGTCTTGTGATGTATGTCCATACATTAACCAGGTGTTCGAGAGTAAGATTAATCCCTGATCCCTCCACACACAACCTCTGGAAAGATAAGATGAATGACCGTATTACCGGGTCTTTAGCCAGACGTGGAGTGTTGCGCCCCACACTCGCTGGACCCGTAGCCACATTGAACCAACAGTGGCCACAGAATCATGCTCATTTCTTTTTCTTTCCAGTTCCTGAATCAAGGAGACCTCCAGGTGGTCCTCCTCCTCCGTGCCTTCTGCCCGGTTACGTCAGGTGAGTGACCCAGGTTTCGTAACAGTCGTGTGTAGCGATATGTAACCATCGTGTGAGTTACCTTACCCAGGTGAGGTCAGATATCACATTAAGGTAACTGATGTATGTGTTTCCGACTGTGGGCCATGATTACGACGGCTGGGAATGGGGCAGTACCCCCCCCCCCCCACAACGACTTACGGGTGTTAAAGGCACAACTTGTTTGGTTCAGTATATTTTGATCACAAAAAGAGAACGAGAGAGACTTTCTGTAGTATTTGTTTCTACGTACAGTCGCAAACAAAAGTTTCGGGACAGATGAAACACACACACACACACACACACACACACACACATATATATATATATATATATATATATATATATATATATATATATATATATATATATATATATATATATATATATAACACGAGAAGACGCATCACAAGTTTCAACCACTTTGCTACACGTGCGTCCGCCTCTTGATCCCCCACCACAAACCTATAATTCCCTGACATAAAATACCACAAGTCCTCAGTACCTCTCTTATCACGGGCCCCCTACAATCACAGGTAAGCTTGCTAACAAAGCGTTCCACTTACCTGGCACCACCTGCTCTTACCTGCCACCCAGCGACCTGGGACTATCATCCCACGACCTGGGACTATCATCCCAGTGCAGTGAATCTACCATTCCCTCACCCCCTCCACATCAACCACCATGTCAGCTAACCCCCCCCCCTCTCTCGTTCCCCTTCCCTCCCCCTCCCATCTATTTCGTCCTATCTATTCCACCTCATAGGACGTGCCTCTTGGGAGGGGGGAGGGGGTGTGGTGAGGTCCCATTGTGCAGGACGCACAGGACATTGATACCCCCTTAATAAAGGGGAGCGCCAACATAGTGGGTTGTAAGGGAGGAAGGGGAGGAATGAAGAGAGAGAGTGGGGGGGGCGGGGGAAGGGAGTTTAAGTGGAGAAGGATAGGGTGGGATGGAAGACTAAAGTGGACAGATAGAAACTGAATGGAAAGGATTGGGGCGGATTGGGTACAGGGCTAATGGTGCACTCCGGAATTATCATTATTGTTATTATTATTATTATTATTATTATTATTATTATTATTATTATGAAACACAGCCATGTTCACACACACACACACACACACACACACACACACACACACACACACACACACTGTATATGTATAGATAGATAGATAGATAGATAGATAGATAGATAGATAGATCATATCCCAGAGTGTAGCCCACCAGGTGACAGGCAGGGTGACCAAGCAACGTTTTCCATTTAGCAGGAGGAGCGATATATGTCCAGGGGTAGCCAATGTTGGGTAGCTGGGGGCGACAGTGGTAGCCAACGCTGGCCGGAGGTGATAGGTCTAGTGTTGCCAATGTATGTTTTTTTTTTTTTCCAGTGTGTTTTCGGGTTTCGAAGTGGGATTTCACTTCACTTACCAACAGTCTTCTTTGAAGTGTGTTTTGCTATGTATTCATTATTTTCACACTTTGCCAAAGGGATATGTATTTTGCAGAACTATGGGGAATGTATCAAAGGTGTTTTCTCCCACTGAGCTATGTTTAGATAACTCATTATCTCATCTTATCTATCTTATTCATATAGATATATATATATACCAAAGGAGGAAATCATCCTTCACATATTTCTTAAAACGATCCGTAGAGATGATGGCTTAAAGCATATATAATAATCATTTTTTATAGAGTTCTAGAAATTATATATATATATATATATATATATATATATATATATATATATATATATATATAGTGTAGACGGAGCGATGAGACCAGACGGGGTCGTACGTCAGGCAGCGAACGGTACGTAACCTGCTTTTATGATTGATGTCGGGTTGCAGAAGAGCGCCGTACGGCCACCTGTTGCTCTGGGCTTGTACAAGACCGACTGTGTACAAGGGCATAACTGTACAACGCTGGGAGTGTACAGTGAATGCATAGGTTACTAGCTGTAGTCTACACTGAGGATGATACAATATAATGTATCTGCTTAGCTCGTACACCACTCTGGAACCCCGCTCCTCCACAACCTCATCCCTTATTCAACAATGCTACAACTGCACAACCTCCCCTGATCACTGTCCAACAGCCTCACAGCTGCACAGCACCCGTCCTTCTCCAATAACCCGACACTACTGTACAACCACAACGCTGTACAATAAACCCCCACATACCACTGTACAACAACCCCCAGCGCCACTGTACAGTAACCCCTTACACCACTGTACAACTCCCCACCCCACCACACTCGTCACAGCAAACCGTGCCCCGGAGGTCAAGCCATAATGACGGAGCAAAACATTCTGGCGCACAAAAACCTCAGCGTCTGTTTTAAAGTGACAAGAACCTAAAGAGTCCGCCCATACCCGGCTTTCCCCCACAACACATCCACGTCGTACGACAACAACATATGAACTCCGCGTTATAACTCCACCCTTGAACTAGATGTAAACTTAGGTTGGGTGGGGGGGGGGGGGGTCGTGGAAAAAAGGGGGGAGGGGGGATTTGAAAAAGGTTACTAGAAAAATGGATTCTCCCTTGACGTACACTAATGCCGAACGCATCACAATAATAAGAATTCATCTCGAGTATTATTAATGGGAGACTCTTGTATTTCCAGGTCCGTAGTTAAAAAAGAATATGATTGGGTGTTACTTTAGAAAATTCTATGTTTAAATGGCTGTTACATACTTTGAGAAAACATAAAACTTAATTAGTCCTGTGGAGTGAGGTACTTTACTGCCCTCTCCCTTTTTTACAGTGTAAAACTCATTTTTACAGTGTAGAACTCATTTCGTTTTCGTGTTTTTTTTAAATGCAATTTACAATTTTGTAACCTTGACTCAAGTGTTCCTCATGGTGCACCATGTTCGTCCCACAGTCCCAAGGAAACGAAGGACATTTGCCGACACTGGAATATTTGATATCGTTACGGTGCTTACCATTTATGTAAATGATCACCATCAAAGATAATTATCGAAAAAAAAGGTAAAAATTTTCTTATCTACGAGGAAGGATGAGTGACGTACAGAAGATTTCGTTATTAGCTTCAAATATCGTCAGACTCAAGATGAATTTCTCAAATTTATGTGACGAATGAAAAAAAGAAAAACATTTATTATGAGACATTGCGAGAAGAACTTATGGAAATGCCTTTTTCAGAACAATTAACGAAAGAGGAATTACATACATGTATCTCACCGTTATTTGAAGTGCGTTGAAACTGACGGTGATCGAAGGGTTTCTGCCGGCGCCACAAACACTGTGCGTCACTGTGGTCTTACGCTTACTGTTTACACATGATAATGGTGTTCAACAACTGTCCACTGAAAGTATGTAGTTTTACGTTAACGTCGTTAATGACCCTTAGCAGTTGATAGACTTTGAGATAACCAGCTGACTACATGTATAATTAAGAAAAAATAATAGCTCGTTTTTTTTTATTGAAAATAAGAATATAAAAAGCAGTAAGAAGTGAATTCATGTTAAACGTTACAAGAACTAACACAAACTGAAGCAAAGAAATTTAGAATTTAACTTTGAAATGTGAAAAAAACGCCAATTATAAGAAACATTCTAAATATTTAAGTCTTGTTTTATAAAGAGAGGAGAAATGTAGGGCAGCACTGGTGAAAAGTATCAAATCAAGCGATTAAATGAAAAGATTGATATACAAAAATACAAATAAGACTATTGATTAGTATTTCAAGGCAAAAAAAGATGCTCAAAACCAAACAATTCAAGGACAGAAAAAGTCCAACACCTCAACAAAACCACAAAACAAGCACCAACAGCGCCTCAAAACCAAACGCTCCCATAAAAGTAGGAAAAAATATCATTCTACGAAAGATTTAGAAAAATGAAACAGCGTTGTAGAGTGAGTCACTCAAGGGTAGTGAGAGTGTGACTTAACACACCAACACTCGGGCCAACCCACACACCTGGACCTTGCAGAGATAAGAGCGGTGAACAAGAAGGGCCCTTGACCTGGTGGCTCGAAGAGAGAGAAAGACTTTTGAACGAGGGAGATGAAGATATATGTATATACACTGCACGTGTCCCTTGCCTGCCAGCCAGCCTGCTCCCAGTGTAAACCCAAGAGCACCTGTAGCTGTCCCGACCTGTCGTCCACCGTTGCACTAGATACGACACGTGCTCGCGCGCGAGCCTCTACGCCCGGGAATATTGGGGCAACTGTCGTTGTCTGGAAGCGACGTCGCACCGGAGATCGACGACACCTGGTCCCGTACAGACGTATCGTTGTGATGTAGAGGTAGTAGTAGTAGCAGCAGAACATGCCCCCCCCCCCCCCCCTCGTGTTGCAACGACAAGGCTACGACGAACAACAGCAGCGCTGCCTCCTCCCGCCTGGAACCCGTCGTGTGCTTCTGGAAGCGACGAAGCAACCGCGGCCGATCGCAACCCCCTGTCGCTGAGACCTGTCGTCTCGCGTTGCAGCCTGGAAACGACGTGAGATCTGTAGCCATCGCAACGCCATGCCTCATACGCATTCCGGTGCGATGCCGCTTTTGACCATGTCGTTCATTTCGTCCCGTCTACGTTCACCATCATCACCATCACCATCATGATCAACTGAGGATTTACAGCAGATGAATATATAGGAAAAGATCCGGATTGACCGCTTGCCTTGTCCACTATATTGTCTTGAAGGATCCCTCTCTCCCTCCCTCCCTCCAGCAATCTTAACTGTTAACACCTTATCATCTCTGTTATCTTGATGGTGAGGGTTCCTTGCGTTCCTAATTCCTTAAGTTTCACGAAGAATGTTCCACGCAGGTGAGCCATGGCATGGTGAGTGAACCACCCCCATTTCCCAGTTTATGTTGCCACTGACATAGTTATGGGTTGTTACGAGGATTGTATTGCCTCGTGTGTGTGTGTGTGTGTGTGTGTGTGTGTGTGTGGGGCAGTGTCTTGCCCCGCGGCCTTCCTCTTATGACGAACATTCCGCTTATTAGACTGGAACGCCCGACCTTTTACACTACCACCACCACCATTACTACAACTACAACACCTCCATCACTGCTACAACTACAACACCACCTGCACCCCAGGGGAGGCCCCCCCCTGCCCCCCAGGGACCCCCCAGCACGGGGAGGGAACCAGAGCGGCGCAGCGGCCCCCCAGGAACACAATCAGACCAGTGACCGCAAGTAATGCGCCGCAGGCTGCGATATGCGGGGAGGGGGGAGGGAGAAGGCTGCGGCCGCCCTACACTACAACCTGCGGCCCTATGCTCCTGCCTGCGGCGTTACGCTACCTGCTCAGACCCATCAGACTCCCACCTGCGGCTCCATATTCACTTTTGGTCACTTGAAACTCGTCTACAACACGGTACTCCCTCCCTCCCGCACGCCCTCACCCCTACACTCCAGGCAGCGGCCCAGCACTCCCGCCTGCGGCATGAAACTCCCACCTGCGGCCACCCTCACTCCCGGTTGCACTCCCACACTCCCGCCTACACCCCATACTCCCGCCTGCGGCCCCACGCCCGCCTGCGGTCAACTCGCCACGAGCAACACTTCCCGCGCCCCGCCGCCACCGGATGTGACGTCACTTCGCGGGAAATCATATTTTGGCGGGAATTCCTGTAGGTGTCAGGAGGGAGCAGGACGTTGCCATGTCCTCGTTGTAATAACAATTATCTCAGGTCGGTGCTAAGACCGTGATCAATAAATGATAATCATACCAATATCGACCATAACAACAAGAAAATCGACAGCACAAAATATCCAGTCCATCCATGGCCAATAGGTTTAAAAATACGTCCGTAATTAACGACGTCGGCAACGGCGCGGCACAAAGATACAGCACCGGTCAGCGGACAAACATGCAATATGGCGGATAAACCAGACGACGTGACTTTTTAAATCCAACTTACGGGCCAGGACGGCGACGCTCACTGCGCACCTGAGTTACAGCCACACAAAACCATAGCACTTCCCTCCATTAATATATATATATATATATATATATATATATATATATATATATATATATATATATATATATATATATATATTGCGTCTTTGTGTTGCGTGGCCGTTATTTCTGAACCGTCCACAGGAACTGAGCGAAATTTATTGCGAGTTATTAATTAAAGTCGTGAGCGTTCGAATGTGATGAAAAGTATATGAAAAACATTTGAGAGTGTCTGTCTTAATATAAGTTATTTAGTATATTTTGGACTACATATACTAGTACTAGTACAGAGGAAACTTAGATTTGATAGATTATATATATCGTAGTGTAAATAGTAGCCATGTCGTATATCATAAATAATAAGGTATTTTGGAAGACTTAAAGTACCTCAGCGATATAAAGCATAGTTCCAATAACGATCAAGAGCAACAAGCCCATTCATTGGTCGTTGTATTGAACTTAAACGAGCGGGCACACCATCCTGGAAATACTAAACACATGCTGATTGTGGAAATAGATGGTTGTAGATCGTAGTTACATACAGGTTAATCTCGACCGTAACAATGTAAGCAAAATAAAGAAGTTTACGAAAGCGATGCGCGAGCATACAGGCTGGGGAGGAGGGGAGGGGGCAGACGTACAAGAATTCTAATTCCAGTAATTGATACGGAGAGTCCTCGTTCATCCTGCGTAATGGTAATGGTTTATTTACTTTTATTTTCTCCCCAAAAGAATCCTGTGGGAGAAAGATGGCCGCTTCCTTCCGTGTCCAGCCCGCCAAAATCTTTAAAACCTGGACTTGATGGGGTGTTCGTGGAGATCTAACCTTGGACACAGTTTTTCAAAAGTTTTAGATAGAGAGATAAGATTAATGGCGGGCTAGAAGTTACAGATTCTGTACCAACAGGAGCCAAAAAAATATTTTTCCTTCTATGATTCTTAGAGCAATGCCCCGTACCACCGCTATGGTCAACAACAACACGTTCTTATATATCAGGGCTTCAGAAACCATCACCAGCGCCATCTTCACGGTGGATGCGAACCAGCGGCCGGGCTTGGAACTGTGGGAAGACGACTCAATGTTTACATGAAATTAGATTTGATTTTTGTTGAATATAAAGATGTGACGATATGCAAATCATGATGATAACCTTAATAGACTTGATTCTTTTTAATATAAAGATGTGACGATATACAAATCATGATAATATTCTTAATAATGATATGGTCACTTGTGTCAGTTTTTGATATTTCATACCAGTAAATCCGCCTCTACTTCCTCTGTCCTGCGTTTTCTAAATTAGTACCTCTTCCCATTTTCTTTCCTATCTTTTCACTGACAAATTTTGCTCCATTTGTTCTTTGTATGTTTGTGTACCAGTTCTGTAGGTTCTCTCACACAAACCAGTGCTCAGCTAATGTAAGCGATCCTTAGCTTATCTCAGCGCTCAGATGGACGAGACTTAGCTTATCTCAGCGCTCAGCTGGACGATCCTTAGCTTCTTTCTCGGCGCTCGAACAGCTAAGCGGTCCTCAGCCTTCACCGCCTTGAGAAAAAGAGACAGCGAGATGGCCCAAGTCTCTCTCTCTCTCTCTCTCTCTCTCTCCTTCAGAATTTCCCCAGATCTCGCAGTAAGGTCCCGGGAGGACGTCGTCGCCCGTCAAAGGCTTTCCTCTAGGGACGACGCACCCCCGCCCCGCCCCACCCCCATCCACGACCTACCTCGGTTCTCGTGTCCGTCCGTCCGTCCGTCGGCGGCTGCTCCCCCCTCCCCCGCAGCGCGAGACCAGGCGTAGCGTTAGGTCCTAAGCGACCACAGTTCTAGGAGGAGGAGGAGGAGGAGGAGGTGTTGGGGGGGTGGAGTGAGTACGAGACATTGCAGCAACGCTTGATGAATACCTCATCATCACCATCGTCGCCACCACCCACCCACCACCACCAGAGGATTTTGTGAGGCCCTTACGGACCGGAGTGGCTGTTGCGTACTCAAGGGCGCGTCCTGAGGGCCTCGATACCTACTCCTCCTCCCCCCCCCTCCCCCCTACCGTAAGTAGGGAGTGTTGTCTGAGTTATGGCCGAGAGCAAGAGATGGATTTCATGGTATTTTCTCCTCTTTTTTTTCATTTTTGACAAATGGATTCCGTCGCGATGAGTTCTCATAAGTTCCCTCCCTCCCTCATCATATCCCCAGTGGTTCTCATAAGTTCCCTCCCTCATACTCTCAGTGGTTCTCATAAGTCCCCTCCCTCATCATATCCTCAGTGGTTCTCATAAGTCCCCTCCCTCCCTCCCTCCCTCATCATATCCTCAGTGGTTCTCATAAGTCCCCTCCCTCATCATATCCTCAGTGGTTCTCATAAGTCCCCTCCCTCCCTCCCTCCCTCATCATATCCTCAGTGGTTCTCATAAGTCCCCTCCCTCCCTCCCTCATCATATCCTCAGTGGTTCTCATAAGTTCCCTCCCTCCCTCCCTCATCATATCCTCAGTGGTTCTCATAAGTCCCCTCCCTCCCTCCCTCCCTCATCATATCCTCAGTGGTTCTCATAAGTCCCCTCCCTCCCTCCCTCATCATATCCTCAGTGGTTCTCATAAGTTCCCTCCCTCCCTCATCATATCCTCAGTGGTTCTCATAAGTTTCCTCCCTCCCTCATATCCTCAGTGGTTCTCATAAGTTCCCTCCCTCCCTCATCATATCCTCAGTGGTTCTCATAAGTTTCCTCCCTCCCTCATATCCTCAGTGGTTCTCATAAGTTCCCTCCCTCCCTCATCATATCCTCAGTGGTTCTCATAAGTTCCCCCCTCCCTCATATCCTCAATGGTTCTCACCATATCTTCGGGGGCTCATGAGGTGTGACGAGAGAGAGAGAGAGAGAGAGAGAGAGAGAGAGAGAGAGAGAGAGAGAGAGAGAGAGAGAGAATCGCCTTTTCGTCCATGACTTCGGGAAAGACGCTGAGCTTAGCCTTCCCAGCTGAGGGGGGGGAGGTGGGGCGGGGGGGGAGGAACGAGTGTGGCTGGCTGGAGGAGACACTCACCCTTAACTCTCTCTCTCTCTCTCTCTCTCTCTCTCTCTCTCTCTCTCTCTCTCTCTCTCTCTCTCTCTCTCTCTCTCTCTCTCTCTCTCTCTCTCTCTCTCTCTCTCTCTCCTTGTTGCCTTCCGACAAGAACCACCCCTCCTCCCTCCCCTTTCCCCTTCCCTCCCCTCACCCCCTCCCCCTCCTCGACAGCCATGCTACCATCATGTTCCGTTATGCTAAATTGCCCATTCCCCCCCTCCCCTCCCCTCCCCCGCCCTCCTCCTTCCCTTCCTCTCTCCACTCCCCCTCCGAGTGTTAAGCCTGGCGCCAGCCTTGTGTAACGCCAGTACACTGTTACTGTGTACTGTTGTACACCCTCCCCGCCAACCACCAACCTCCCCTCCCCTCCACAACCACTACTACCACCAGCGGAGGGAGGGAGGTCCCGGCCCCACGCGGCTCTGGTCGGGTATCAACCACATATTCTCTTCGTTGCTCAACATTTTTTTTCTTGGATATACTGACTTTCGGCCACCCGCCGGCAGACACGTAGGTGCGGTGTTTGTGGCGCTGATCATCGAGAGAGGGAAGCACACGAGGAGGGAAACTGCGGCGGGCTGAGGGAGGGAAGGAGGGTCTCCAGGAAGGGGAGGGACGGAGGGTCTCCAGGAAGGGGAGGGAGGGAGGGAGGGAAGGAGGATCTCCAGGAAGAGGAGGGAGGGAGGGAAGGAGGGTCTCCAGGAAGGGGTGGGAGGGAGGGAAGGAGGGTCTCCTGGAAGGGGAGGGAGGGAGGGTCTCCAGGAAGAGGAGGGAGGGAGGGAGTGAAGGAGGGTCTCCAGTAAGGGGAGGGAGGGAGGGACAAGGAGAAGGACTCGTCAGGAGTTAGAAGAGGATAAGGTTGAGGAAGGAGACTCCTTGATCCTGCCGACCCCTCGGGTCATTATGGCGTGGAAGAGTAGTTAGATTGTTATAACTCTTTTCTCTTTTTTTATATTCATTCTACCCAGAAAAAAGTGCGTGTTGCAATCTTGAGGTCGAGTGGATGGGGCGGGTGTAATTCGCGGTCCCGTTACCACATGCAATTGCATACTCGACTCCCGGGTTGATGCTGCCAGATTCCTGCTGTAAACAAAGCTGTCGATCGAGATGGAGAATTTGGGTGTTTGGATCTAGATGGAAGGATGGGGCCTTCCAGTGGATGGAGATGTGGATCTAGATGGAAGGATGGGGCCTTCAAGTGAATGGAGATGTGGATCGACGTGGAAGGATGGGGCCTTCAATTGATCGAGATGTCCATCGTATAATGGATGGGGTTGGATCATCACATTGATCTAGAGAAGGACTGAAGGGTTCAGTCGACCAGTATGTGTACAGGTTGACACACAAGAATAATTCAGATCCAGATTGTAAGAACGATGACCGAGAGAGGAGGGGTGCGCTTTGCGTCCTTACATACATCTACTGTTGACAGAAGCATGTGGTGTGATCCCTTGTCTCAAATCGTCTGGTGCTTTAATTCATCACCTGATATACAGATCTATCTATACAGACTTTCAAATATTGCTGCTACAGTTAATGGCTTATCTGATATGCAAATTTCCTGAGGTAAGTCAAGCTCTCGGGTGCTGTAAAAACCACATTGTCAACCCTCCTCCATCAACCCTCCTCCCACTTTCCCTCGCACGACGTAGCCCAGGTGGATCATGGAAGGACGATGACGACGCACTGCCCTTGGTGTTGTTATGGCTGATGGCAGTCTCCCCTCACACACAACCCTCCACAATAACCACCCACTCCCAACACACTAACAACCACCACCGCTGGACCACCGCCAGCTACATCACCGTCCACCAAACCAAGACTGGTGGTTGTGAACATCAAAGTCGCCTGGTGTCCCACGAGGCCGCCCCAGCCCACGTTAAGTGGTTCGGTCGGCAGAGCGAGCGTCTTCATGTCATCCTAGAACAACAAAATAAACACAATTGATGATACCATCATCATCGTCATCATCATCATCATCATCAGGGTCTTCAAGTGTCGTCTTCATGTTCTGTAGACTCGAGAAGAAGACTTGGACTCCCATCGCCAAGACCCACAAACACCTACAGAGCTTCAGTTTCTCCCAGGTCCACCTGTACCCTACTGCCACCCTGCTGGGTCTGTCCACCCACAGCAGTGGACTGCTGCACGAGGTATGGAGGGGTGCATACGAGCTCATCCATCCTCGCCTCCCCTCACACCATTATCAAACCCGCTAAGCCCACTCACCCTCCAGACTCTCACCGGGGAACCTCATACAACACTTCGGGAACGAGTTACTGCACCATCTTCGCCACCGTCAGCTCCCGCCGACGGAGATCTCTCGTCCCCAAGTTTGCAGGTCGTCACCAAAGCCGCATCCCCCCGCCCCTCCGAGATCACCCAGACCGCCACAGGAACATTTCTGTCCCGTCTATTTTGAACTAGATTCTAAATAACTTTGAAATGTTTCTGTATAGACTGTGTGGCACCGATTCCCTTCGTTATAGCCCCAGTGTCTCTATTGTAAATATATATATATATATATATATATATATATATATATATATATATATATATATATATATATATATATATATATATATATATATAATGAGTTAGTGTCCTTGAGCGCCACACAGCGTCGCTACAGACGACAGGTGCAGACCCCCCTCCCCCCCTCCCCCTGCTCCAGTTTTTGCCTGCCAGATTTCGGGAGACACAACCTGGGGTCAGAGGTCAGGGCTTCCTCCTCCTCCTCCGGATGACGTAACTGTCTTCCCCCAACACTGGCTGTCCTCCCTCTTCCTCCTCAACACGAGTTTGGATCGACAACACCAGCTCTCCTCCCGCATTGTCTCTCCAACTCTGACTTTCCCTCCGGTGTCCCTCCAACACTGGCTGTTCTCCCTCACTGCTTTCCCAAGCAGTGACTGTCCTGCCCTCACCAACTTCCCCAACACTGGCCCTCCTCCTGCAACTCACCTTAATCCCCAACACACACACACACACACACACACACACACACACACACACACGATTCTCCAACCATCCACTCACTTAGTCACCTGTTCCTCTTCCCTCCCCTTCCCCCCCCCCCCACCTCCATCACCCCCAACATTATGAACCCCCCACCCCCCCTTTAGCGCCTTCCGCTGACCTCCCAGCATTCACATCTCCCCCTCCACCCCCCCCCCAGCGTTAGGTCAAAGGTCATGGCGTATCCTCCTTGATTCATAACAAACCACAAAGGGGTTTTAAGTTTTACCATGATAACTTGCGGCCTGAGTGTTAATTATACCAGGGGATGACCAATTTACCCCTGCCTGATTGGGCTTAAGTTTGGGAAAATTGTCCAGCTTACTGAATAAATACGATATCTATCTATCTATCTATATATCTATCTGTTTATCTATCGATCTTTCTATCTATGTATCGATCTTTCTCTCTGTCTATATATATATATATATATATATATATATATATATATATATATATATATATAATTTTCCAAAAGAAGGAACAGAGAAGGGGGCCAGGTGAGGATATTCCCTCGAAGGCCCAGTCCTCTGTTCTTAACGCTACCTCGCTATCGCGGGAAATGGCGAATAGTAAGAAAAAAAAAAAAAAATATATATATATATATATATATATATATATATATATATATATATATATATATATATATATATATATATCGTATGTGTATGGGAAACAGCCTCTCCTCCTTTGTTTTGCGCCAGTCCCACGTCTATCCAGGCTGTTCGTGTCAGCAGGTCTGGCCAGCGAGCGGAACGAGGTACAAATGGCATCCTCCCTCCCCCATTGTTGACAATAGGCTGGACCTACAGGTGACGTCACCGGATGCACAAATTACTGTCAAACATCAATAAATTACCGATACACCCGTGGTTATAGGGTCGTTATACTCTGAAGTATATCTTTGAAGATGGAGGAAATCTTGTCTTATAACCAGCAGATGGTACCCCTCTTGTTTGTCACGTGATTTATGGATGAAATGGTTGGCTTCTTGTCTTTACCAGAAGGCAAACAGTTTTACCTTATATATATATATATATATATATATATATATATATATATATATATATATATATATATATATATATATATATATATATATATATCCCTGGGGATAGGGGAGAAAGAATACTTCCCACGTATTCCCTGCGTGTCGTAGAAGGTGACTAAAAGGGGGAGGGAGCGGGGGGAATGGAAATCCTCCCCTCCCGTTTATACTTTTCTAAAAGAAGGAACAGACAGGGGGGCCAAGTGAGGATTTTTCCCTCGTAAATCCCAGTCATCTGTTCTTGACACTACCTCGCTGATTCGGGAAATGGCGAATGTGTGTGTGTGTGTGTGTGTGTGTGTGTGTGTGTGGGTGTGACGCACGTCAACACAGATTCACAGATAAGTGATAGTAGACCACAAACGCAGGAAGCTCTCAGATGGGAAGATGTGAGGAGCCACAGAGACGCCGCGCTGGTGTTCGATCACGGCGACGTAGAGGACACAGGTGGAGACCTCGAGACGGACGGAGTTAACCACAGCCAAGACCCGCTACGTTCACAGACGGAGCCGTGCGAACAGACACGGCTACACAGACAGGTAGACGACAGTCGCGTACATACGGAAACTGTTACGAAGACCGAGACAGACACGTACTCAGACACAGACACAATGTTCGGAGATCTGTCTCCACGTCAGACGAACAGACATGCAAATATTTCTGTACCCCAGAACAGCCACTCTGTCCTCACCAACACCAGCTTACCCAGTCAGTGTGTTCCCCCGTCATGTCTCCCGTTCAAGACCTCCGTTCCGTTCCTCAGTCCCGTGCCTGAGGGTCACGTAGGAATGAAGTGTGTTTGTCCATGTACCCAACCCTACAAGTACCGGAGAACGACCACTCGACCCCCTCCCCAGCGGAAAGTTGTCTCGTTTCAATACAGTCTCTCTCTCTCTCTCTCTCTCTCTCTCTCTCTCTCTCTCTCTCTCTCTCTCTCTCTCTCTCTCTCTCTCTCTCTCTCTCTCTCTCCTTCCGCTATTATCCTTCTTCCTCTCCCTTCCTCCTCCTCTCCTCCCCTACCATTATCTCCACCGCTACGTGACCGTATTCACTGGACCTCTCTGGAGGTCAGAGGTCATGGGAAAAGAAACCCTGGGGGAGAGAACCACTTAATATGCAGGTTCTACGGGGGTGGATACGTGAGTGTCGTAACCAATACTGTAACGTCCAACGCGAATCTAAGCCCAGAGTTGGGCAGAGACTTGAGTGTACAGTGTTGCATTACACAGTGTTGCATCACAACACCATACTGGATGTAGAAGAAAAAATACAACAGAAAGAGGTTTACTAGAAAGGAAGAATCACACGAGATTGGTTTTTAGAATATACGTGAGACCAGGTGTTTTTCCCCAGCTTTTTACAGGAAGAGTTAATCCTGCGAACCTGAGCTGGATCAAATCATCTTGAATTGGAAAAGATGATTAATGATCAGCAAGACGAAATAAAAGAATACGCCTGAGGCACGAGGGACAGATAAACATCAGAGTACGTGTTCTAACTCTACATGACGTAGGATTTACGATAGATTGCATTGCCATCTAACAGGTTTCAATTTAGGGTGAGGGGCTGGCAACCCCAGTTCTGGAAAATGAATTCCGGCCCAGCGTGCATGCCTATATGCACTTGCTTCACCCCCACGTAAATGGAAATGGAGCTGATGCTAATAGACACATACCTTCACAGGGAATTGAATTTTGCTCAAGTGTTCTTGGGATAAGACTGGGGGGGAGGGGTGAAATGGTTTTGGTAAATTCAGTATAGACAGGATGGCTCTGAACCTGGCCTGCTGGAGGGAGCGAGGTACGGATTGAGGCAAGATGCGAAGGCTGGTGGCCAGATGAAGTAATACATAAGGTTGATGTATGGGTATATCGTTGTAGTGGCTTGGTAGAGAGATGGGTCGATGTATAGGTAGATCGTGATTTAATCAGAAGTGACACATATTGAGAGACAGAAGTATAAGGAAAGGCAGGTGGATAACTGCTGTCAGTTTAGGTAGCGTCTTCGCTCGCCCGCGTCCTTATGAGATACGCGAGATGTGGCAGGTGTGAGCGGACAATGAAGGATCACTATCCCCGGTGCCCTCCTGCAGGTTCCTCTGCTGCCTGCTGATGCCCGGTCACACACGCCCTCCTGCGGGTTCCTGCGCTACCTGCTGTCAGGGTAGTAGGACTCGACTTAGTTCGTGCTTCCGGGAGAGACAGGCGGGAGTGGTGGCTTCAGAACAGTAACAATCGCGGAGGCACTTGACGTAAGGAAATAGGAAAACATAAACGACGTGAATGGCAGCGACGCGCTCGGGCGTGCCACACTGGAGGTCGTGAGGTGTGGTGTGAACCCCACTCACTCTCCCCACCACACCCACACCCACACCCTAGATTCGGGGAAGAATTGCGCGTGGGTCACCCAACTGTGAATGTGGGAAATGAGTCTGGGTCTAGATGGGATGGACAGCTGGGAAGGAAGGGGGATTGCGTCCCATCCTTCCAGAAAAAGAGTATAAGCCAGTCGAATCCCATGAATGTAAACACGTGTAACATGAGGAACCAAGAATTTCTGAAAGAGATATAGAGAAGAGAGATTAGCAAAGACTGGGAGCATCATTGATGAGAGCAAACACTTAAAACCCGATAAAGAAGGACATAGGAGCAAAGAGTATCAGCAAAGCGAGGGAAACTTGGATATCACAGAGTGGAATGACGAAGACGGAGAACTCTGAAACACACCAGGTGAAGAGGAGGTGGAGAGGTGTTGTTATTCTGAAACACATCAGGTGGAGAGGTGTTGTTGAAGACAGGAAACACTGAGGCTTCACCAGGAACCACAGTTTATCGTGGAGGGAAGGTGTTGTGGCAGGGGGTGGAGAAAACGTCGGATGTGACCCACGCCGGGGAGCCAGGCAGGTGAGGAACGATCCACTCTTCCTTCCCTCTGGAGGGACGCCTCCCTCGCCACCTGCTCTGGCGGCACCTCCCTCAGCAGCTGGAGACGTGGCATGGGTTGTGACCATCGACAACGATGATCGGTCATCTGTACGTTCGTGAACGACTTGGCTTCATCAAAGCAAGCGAGTACTTCCTCCTCTGCGTCAGTCGAGTGTTCAAAATGTAAAGTTTACAAACACCGTCTAATTCTAAGCAAAGGGAAGGAGTTTCCATTTGGTCGACTGGCAGCAACCCCACTGATGGCCGACCAAGGTGCACCTATGCTGCCAGACGTACAGCGAATCCTCTATAATCTTTCATAAAAGTTCCCTGGAGATATTAACCTTCTGGAGGCACTTGTCTGGAAAACCTGGGGAGGACGTCCAGGTGAAAATGAGATCAGTTAAGCAGGACGAGGAAGGTGATGAATGAACACGAAGACCTGGATGCCAGGATCTCACTCCCCCTCACGGACCTTCACAGATCATGAAGATTTCTTGGTGTGGTGCCCTTGGTCCAGCAGATGTAGTGAGATCCAGCAACGGAAACAAGGACTTGCATAACTAGGTACCTCGATGTACCAGGAACTAGGACACGCGTCACCAAGAAGCGTGAACCAACAAAGAAATGCGTCACGAGAATGAACGAGCCGAGAGCAGGATGTACATCACCAGCCAGCGAGCCACCAGGATGTGCATCACCAGCCAGCGAGCCACCAGGATGTGCTGCCTTCAACAAGAAATACGAGCAGGGTCGAAGATGTGCGTCACCAAGCAACGTGAGAGAGAGGCAGGAGTGTGACGGTACGACACGGACCCGTATGACGAAGGCTGCGGAAGGCGAACCTCCGCCTGCCGCAGAGGCATCCAACCCTCTCCTTCCTGACGACTTTCAAACACAGTATTCCTACACCACTTGTGAACAAGCCTCACCTTTCGCTTCCTCCAGCTGTATCTCGCCTCAACACAACTTCCTCCATACACTCACAATTGGACGGGATTTCCCAGTAGAGTAGACGTAACGTAACATTAACGTTTTTATGACCCAAGTTCTGCCAATCTCTCTTTTCAGATCTCCTCACAACTTTTCCATAACTCTTGATGGGTCCATGATATAATTCCAGGCACAGTAAACATACTTGGTATCCCTGTAACATCTAACGCATCTTCACAACTCGTCATATCATAGCCTCTTCTCTATGACCACTTGTATTACGCTCCGATTTCCGTTCTCTTTCCCTCATATATATATATATATATATATATATATATATATATATATATATATATATATATATATATATATATATATATATATATGATGGTTGCTCTCGAAAACTTAATGATTCTAGACCACTTAATGATCGGCAAACCACTACACCACACGACCGTATGTTCGTTATCACCTCAAATGTGATTGGCCCTTATAATATTTCTTTACTTACGCCGCTGAGCTTTGGAGCTCTCTGATTCCTCGTGTCTTTCAAAACAGCTGTGACCCGATCCGTTTTGAGAGGTGCCTCTCACATCATGAAGAACTATAAGAATAATAATATTATCCTCTCCTTTATCTCTTTTTAGTCCATTTTTAATGTTTTGAATAAAGAGACGAGGGTTCTCATTTGCATTTGGAGACTTCGTCAAAGCTGATGCGTTCAACACACAAGACCCACCACAGGACACATGACGATGGAAGGCAACAAGTGTAGGGAGGACACCCCAGGAGATCATCCACCAGACGAGAGTACAAGAAACACGGTCAGTTGAAACAACCGCTTCGAAGCCCACCGGGTGCAGCGTGGGTCAGGAGACAGAACCCAAGATAAGGAAACACTGTACATTACTCAACAGGGATGACTTCACCAGAGAGCCGCAGTGTGTCACACAGAGGAGGGAGGGAGGGAAGGGTAGAGGGAACTTAGGATGTGACGCAGGCGAGGAGCGAGCGGGCGAGCGATCCACCACTCCCTCCTGCTCGAACGACACCTCCCTGGCCACCTGCTCCGGGCGGCGGCGCCTCCCTCAGCAGCTGGAGACGTTGCACAAGTGGTGACCCCTCGAGGGTGGTCGGTTACCCAACTGTACAGTCAGTGAGCGGATGATGGTTCCTCATGGCTACGACCAGTCGACCAAGACTGGAGGAAGGGGGTATCGTGTGGGGGGGGACCAATCAAGGTATTTCGTTATCTGGAATTCATATAAACCACAGACTCATTTATTATTACTTATTATTATTATCATTATTATTATTATTATTATTATTATTATTATTATTATTATTATTATTATTATTATTGTTATCACTTTTTCATATATTTCTTTTATTTCCTTTTTTTTATTATTGGTCTTGGCTGTTTTGTCTACTTTCTTCTTGTACAGGGTTTCAGCAGAGAGAATGATGGGCTGGGTTATTAGGATGGCATGAGAGATGGGAAGGGTGCACAGGAAGAAAGATCTTGGTGCATGATAGAAGAGAGAGGAGGGGGAAAAGAAGAGACTGAATTAGGAAGGACGATACAAGAAGGATGCAGACAGACAAACAGGAATGAGACGAGGCACCAGCCACACACCCTTGTGAACTCCACGCACCACACACTTTTTAACCTCTCCGGAAACTCTCTTCTTATATATATATATATATATATATATATATATATATATATATATATATATATATATACATATATATATATATATATTGAATTTTGAGGCTTCCTTTGTGCCACGTACATTGCGACAGCGGAATGCCTATATAGAGATTCACCTGTGCGAAACAAACACACGAGAGGAACATAATTGCAAGTTTCCTGCAGACGATATCAACATAGACTCCCCCCCCCCCGTAACACTCCCCTCACACACTCAACACGCACTCAACACACACACACACACACACACACACACACACACACACACACCGACCCACAAAGGAAAGGCCCTTACGACAAAGAATCAATAGCATCCCTTTCGGCGCCCCGTCCTTAATTGATCCTTAAGGCGAAGAGAAGGATATGATGTGTTGTGGATATAAGCCCTAGAGGCCATACATCACGTATACCTTTGTTGCCCCGGGTTGGATCACACGTAGCGTGACAGGTCGGCCATGATAACAATGGGTGGGTGTTGATCTGTGTGGGCGGGGGATGGGCGGCCTGGGGGTGTCAGGTGGGTGGCTGGGCCGAATCCAACGCCCACCCCAACTTCCGTAGTACCGCCACCATCCACCCGTCCCCACCACTGCAAGTTGGTGGGGATGTGTGTTCCTTCCCCACCACTGCAAGTTGGTGGGGAGATGTGCCATCCTCACCACTGCAAGTTGGTGGGGAGATGTGCCATCCCCACCACTGCAAGTTGGTGGGGATGGGTGCTTTCCCCACCTCTGCAAGTTGATGGGGGAGATGTGCTGTCCTCCACCAACTCATTCTCTGTTATCTCCCTCATTCTGTCCTTATATCCCCTCATATCGCGACCATCCCTCATTACACCTCCTCCTTCCCCTTCTTCTCATCCTGCCTCACACCTGCCTCTCCCCCACCCCAACCCCCTGGATCGCCAACACCTCCCCCTCCCCTTGCTTCCCCTCCCGACCCCATTAAAATGGGGGAGAAGGATTTGATACAAAGGGACGGCAATGGGACGACGGGTGTTTAGACAGGGAGAAACAGTCATATAGACAGAGGAAGAGAGAGAAATAGAAAAACCAGACTGATTGACGAACACACACACACACACACACACACACACACACACACACACAGAGCCACGGGCGCTTTGTTGTGCACACATTAACTGCATGAGTACGTGGGTACGACCCGTGACCTTTAACCTGACCCCTTACTGCAGTGGTTGAGGTAGTTACCAGGGGTCGTCCAAGCTGCCATCATCTGTGTACCGCTGCTGCTGGTCGTGAACAGCGTTGCCAGCGGTAAAACCTCGCACAGAATCGCGCCCAGCGCTGCCAACAGAGATGTAGTAGCGAATTGTGCTTTTTAAACAACCGGACGACACGAGTCAAACCACGTCCACGACAGTAACGACAAGCTGTCATTGGTGCGCGCGAAGGGTGTTATCTGATGAGATAGTGGCGCGGATAAGGCCAGACAATAGGGCGGTATTTCAATGCAAATTAAAATAGGGCGTTGGGATCATGGTTTCTCACACTCTTTCCGAGGTGATAACAGTCTTTTACCTCCTCATAATGTGTCGAGATGCAGATCATGAATTATATATGAACTCTATATAAATGTATATGTATATATAAACAAACGCGTCAAACGGCAGTGGTGAGGGTGGGGGGGTGGCCCGGATGAGACAAAGGTGTTGGCGGGAAAGTGAGGCGCGGCCATATTGCACGTTCTGATAACTATCTGACGTCACATCCGGTGCAGCGGGAAAAGACGGCGATGAAAGGAATTGCAGTTTCATGATATTAGCTTCTCTCCGAAGTATTGTCGATGGACGTAAACGTTGTTTGTCACATCTTGCATTGTTTACAGTCTATACATCCCAGATAAACAAGTTTATTTACTGCCCGTAGGACGGAAGGACCGGTGAAATACGAGCGCATCGTTTTGCGTGTGAGCATGACAAATGGCCGACAATGTTTCTAAACAACTCGGGCAAGGCATTGTCCAGCAGGCTGTCTGTCTGTCTGTCAGCTCAGGTTTATTGTTGATTTTATTTTGATTTTTACGAGCCACCGGTAAGGGAAGCTTGCTATAGTACTTCAGGCGTTTACTCAAGCTCATGTGTAACCA
>NC_092291.1:8570326-8602826 GCF_036320965.1 Panulirus ornatus
ATAACAATATCCCCCAACCTATCAACTCCTCCTCAATTAATGTGTGAAACTATAATCATCTTGAGGAAGCTCTTAGATGGTATCAAAACCCCTTGACGAAAATGATGTGTAATTTCCTGTGTCGAGGTGGTCATGTAATTTAATCTCGGTCTAGGTTAGGAAAGATGTGACAGTCTGGCGAGGAAAGTTGGAAAAAAAAAAGAGTAATCCAATGTAAGACGTGGCTTCCCAGACGTGGCTTCGCAGATTGTTACGACAACGAGATGTAGAATGAGACATTGGTAGTCGGACTCGTTGCTCGGGCGAAGAAATTGCACATTGTTGGTCTGTAATCGAGAGAAATGATGGTATTGGCGTTACAGGATAATTATAAAGGTTTTGATATTGAATGAACGAGTCCAGGATTAAGGTGAGCTCCTCCCGCTGCCGGTTACGAACCGCCACACGTAACGTCTGTGTTAAGGACAGGGGTCAGTAGTAGATAAGAGACGGGGAGATAGATGGATAAGCGACGGATCACTGCGTGTGTGTGTGTGTGTGTGGTGGATTTAAAGACTTGGGGTGTTTTGGGATTTCTTGATTTGTTTTCTTGTCCTCATGGGTTCAGTACAACCTGTGCTCGGGGCAAACCTCAATATGTTTCCTTCGTAGAAAAGAGAGTTAAGGTGCATGTTGGTCGACCCCAGTCTCTACCTTACTCGACCTCTAACTCTACCTGGTCGAGCTGTGACTCTACACAATGTACTTAGTCGACCTCTAACTCTACCTAATCGATCTGTAACTTTACCTAGTCTACCTCTAACTCTACCTGGTCGACCTCTAACTCTACCTGGTCGACCTCTGACTCTACCTGGTCGATCTTTAGGGGTCACTGAAGTATGCTTATGTGCCCCCCCCCCCCCCCACGTCAAACGAGCTCAGAAAAACCTACCGTTGGTATAAATATACCGGCTATTTTGGACTCCAGGCGAGTGTGTGGAACACGCACTCGGTAAAAATAACACCACACACACACACACACACACACACATATTCAGGAATGCCATCAGCCCCTGGACTCGTCAGACCAAACCCATACACTCGGTGTCATGGTACTTCGAGGGGTAAATAAGGAGCAGCGAACTTGATCAGTGATCAGAGGTGTGAAGCGATCGCAAGTTAGGTAAGGATATAGAAGGAATGTCCACTTTGAAAGTAAAGCATTTAGCGGAATCAATTATATCGTCGTCTGTGATCCTGTCCTGGTCTCAAGGCTTCATACAGAAGTAAACATCCTGTTTCTGAACAGCCTGGTTCTCATGCGCGATCCATTGATCATGCATGAACCGTGTCTCGTATGTGTCATGAAACATGTGAGTGTTTGTGCGCAGACATCCAACAAGTTGTGTGGCTGTGGAGCTTTAGAGTTGAGGTTGATACATAGGTACTGCTTATAATGTTCCTATAATAGTCATATAGCGATCATATAGGAAGACTATGAATCATGGGTTATACGAAATTTGTGTTGGTTAGTGGTGGGCGGGTATGTGTTTGTGTGCTATGAAGTGAGGAGGCTCGACCCCTGCTTCGAACTGCGTCATGTGTGTGTGTGTGTGTGTGTGTGTGTGTGTGTGTGTGTGTGTGTGTGTGTGTGTGAGTACTCTGAAGCATGTCAGTTCGAACCCTGCTCTGGAACCGGTTCGTTTCCGTATAAGTAAGCGGTTTCGAATCCTCCTCCTCCTCCGAACAGCTTTGTTTACGAAAGGCTCAGAATACGAGACCTGTCCGGGTAATTGAGAAAGATTAAGATAAGTACACACGGAGGCACGAGTTGAAAGACAGACAGACAACAACAGTATAGATATATAGGCGGGGAACATGTTCCAGTGTCGTCATGCAGAAACTTGCACCCCCCCGTCCACAGCTGGGACCTGATATCATCTAGGGTCTTCTAATTATAATAAGAAAAAATAGTTTGATAGATAAAAAGACGAAGTAATTGCCCCACCTCCTGCCCGACAAAAAAAAAAAAAAACTCCTGAAACTTTAGAGCAGCTTGTTTACGATGATGGCTCAGTCCATTAGCTAGACTGTGAGAGAGAGAGAGAGAGAGAGAGAGAGAGAGAGAGAGAGAGAGAGAGAGAGAGCGAGCTGGGCAGGCAGGGTCTGGAAGGGACGAAGGGACCCATATGCTATTCACATTTCGTCCAGTTTGAAAGGAAGGTGTTTGGGCGACTGTAGCGGGGGTGGGTAACGGAGACTTGCGGAAGTTCTTTTCAGTAATTGTGAAACAACTAACGTAGAACGTCCTGGAATACTTGTGTTATGTGTATTCAAGGATTTATATGATTTATATACATATGTATGTGTATGTGTGTATATATAGATATTCATTTTGTTAAGTTACGGGGGCAGCACGAGTGTAAAACTCACTCTCTTTCTCTCTCTCTGAAACACACAAATAGTAATCACACACACACACACACTCGCACACACACACACACGCTTGTTGCCTGGCACTGTTCTAAGGTATAGAAAACGACACCAGTTCCAGTGTGGCATAATTGGTGTCCTGGTACCTTTATCAGATCCTCTGTTCGTCGTCTGTGTCATACGATGTTATAACATTACATTTGTGTCGTGTTATATTTCGTTCTGTGTTGGAAGAAGTTCTTCGTACATTTGATCATGTGTTTTGCATCGGTGTGTCACGCTATACAGTATTCATGATGCGTCATACCGTTTTTCATCAGATTACGAGATACAGGTGGATGTCATGGATGGGTTCCTCAGGTGGATGACATAGATGGGTGTATGACAGGTGGGTACCGCAGGTGGTTGTTACAGGTGGATGACACAGCTGGTATGACACAGATACGGATGCAAGTGGATGTACTTCTTTCTTTCTTTCTTTCTACTACCAACAATCATCGTACACCAGCAAGTCCACCGAGCGGATGGTCTACCTAGCAAGCCACTGGCTTCCTGCTCTCCGTAATGTGGCAGGGCACCGCGTGATCCTTGTTATGTTTGCGTAGAAATTCAGGATGGGCGGGGGGAGTTGCCGGATGTGGACAGGGACGGGTAAGGGACATCCCCTCCCTCCCCCAATCCCTCAGGGGTGTGTCAGACCCTCCACCCTCCCTCCTCCCTCCCGCCACATCCCCGAAATGTCTGTCTTCAAGACTGTGTCACAGGCGTATAATCCAAGTGTAAACTCCCCCCCCTCTCTCTCTCTCTCTCTCTCTCTCTCTCTCTCTCTCTCTCTCTCTCTCTCTCTCTCTCTCTCTTCCCATTGTGTACAAAATCCTCTTTTTTTAGTATTCTGTCTTTGTCATTATTTAAAAAAGAAAAAAAAGATTTTTTCTTATTTTTTTCTAACATTTTTGTTTTGTTTAAGAAAAAAAAAAAAAAGAAAGACCTTGGCTGTCAACCAAGTGGCTTGGATTTATCCCGGGCTGCGTCATAAATCCCGGGTCGTCCCGGGGAAATGGGTAGGCAGGTCGGGCCGCTCGCGTGGCGGTAATTGTCCAGCACAAAGGCTCGAAGCCCCGCCGCAACCTGCGGAAATGACAAGGTCAGGTAATTAATCGCCGGCGACGGTGTTGTTTATCTCGCTTTTACACGCCCTCGCTAAAGTCCCGCTAACCTTGTGTATTTTCTCCGTCAGGAGGAGCCCCGCCGAGGCAGGGGCGCCCCTCCCCCCACCCCCCCAAGCCCCCCCCCCCCCGATGAAATATGTGTCAGGTGGCTCTGCTGACGCGGGGGGGGGGGAAGACCTGAAGAGCTCTCTCTCTCTCTCTCTCTCTCTCTCTCTCTCTCTCTCTCTCTCTCTCTCTCTCTCTCTCTCTCTCTCTGTAGTGATGATGATTAGCTGATGCTGTGGAAGAGGTCACGACCTGACCTGTCATCGGGCGGACGGTCGACGGCGGAGGGTCGCAGGTCGTGGCCAGCTGGGTGGGTGATCGGTAACGCACGCGTCCCCCACCGACGAATGGCGGCGGGTTGTGTGCAGTGGGCAACGATGCGTTCCCATTTTCTCTCTGCCGGTCTCAGCCTTCGTTTTCTTTGTTAGGGTAATCCATATTTTCTTCAGGGATTTATTTTTTTCATTTCATTTTCTTTCTGAGATGGGAGGGGGTTGTTGTTGTTTCCCCGATATATCGAGACGGGTGTCCGTTTTCTTCTTCATTGACCAGCTCCCGATTTCTTCAGTGGTCGACGACTTTGGTGAGGATCGTTTCCTGTTCTCTTGCCTCGAGGAATTAGACCAAGAAATGGGAACACAAAGGCCCGGTGTGTGCGTGCACGACTGCAAATAAACGTAGCTCATAAAGTAGCGTGAGTACTCCTGGCCAGGGTAGAGTGTAGTATGAGAAGTGATATATTAACATGTAGTGAGGGAGGGAGGGAGGAGGGGCAACTTTAATGTATCCTCGACGAATTCAAGTGTTTGTGTATTTGGGGTGTAAGTTACTCTGTGTGTGTGTATGTGTGTGTGTGTGTGTGTGTGTGTGTTAGGGGTGTGTAGGTGAAGTGTGTGGTGGGGGTGTGTTCGGCACGTGTACATGTGTTGAAGACGCGGGACGCAGAGAAAGGGATTTGGATGTTGGCATAGTGGGGTTCAGAGGGACAGAGTTTTAAAGGAAAATTGGCTTCACAAAGGTGCACAGAGCCAAAGAGTTTCAAAGAGAGAGTCATAGAAAAGCTTAGAATTTTGGAAAGGTGGGGACTTTAGTGATAGATTGCTTGAACGGGGAATAGCACAGAGTTGCTTAGAAATACGATCTCAGGGAGAAATAGCATAGAAGAGCTTATACAATGTATAAAGTGAGAATAACATAATTGAGCTTAGAAATAGTTTGGAAGGGAAATAGGATAAAGACGAGTAGATAAGGGCATTACAGACTATGTTATGACCTTTTATAAACTATAACCAAGAACGTAAGGTACGCTTAGAGGAACGGCAGACACCACTGATGGAACGGCAGAAAACGGGAGGTACATCTGAAGGAACAGTAGACATCACGAGAGAGATGACAGATATTACAGAAGGAAGAGCAGATAATACTCCGCAGATACTCATATCTCTCTTTTAAGTGTGTATAGAATATGTTAGGAGAACTCAAGGATATAAGTTTCAGGTCTTGGAGGGCGAAGGAGGTCAAGATTCTCTCTCATGAATAGAGAGAGAGAGAGAGAGAGAGAGAGAGAGAGAGAGAGAGAGAGAGAGAGAGAGAGAGAGAGAGAGAGGTGAAACAGGCACAAGATCTGTAGCAACATTTCCCATCGTCACCCCACACACTCCTGCACAAGCCCTGTGACAGCGACCCGATGTTGTGGACCAGGAATCACTGTCGCTGTCAGCATGAGGCACCTGGACCACTGTGATTATCTTGCCAGACACCTAACATTAACCTCGTGTGACCTTTTGTGACTTTCGCGTCCTAGAGCAAACCCCCCCCCCCCTTTCCCCATGCAAGTAGACGACACTGACCTTCGCAACAGGAGCTGCACCTGCATGTGACTTTCGTCAGGATAACGACTGTCCTTTGTAATCCTCCAGGTAACTCCGTGCTGGACTTGGCGATCACGCCCGCACAATTAACGTTACTGGCGTTGTCGACCCAATTTGCCTTTTATATGCCCGAGCATCACTATGGACGGTCACTCGGAACACTGACTCTAGGAAATCCAGGCACGTCTGCGGCAGGAAGCGTCCCCCATGTGGCTACTGGCTCATCACATGGGCTCTGTGGTGCCTCGTTTGGCGCTATCTTTTGGGACATCTTCACCGCCGTTTCCTTCCTTAGTTCCTACAGGATAAGGATAACGCCTCATTCCAGCAGCTTAAACACAAACCCGGTATTCGTTGGGTGCTTTTTTAACCATAGATATCCAGAACTTCCCTTTTATCGCACCGGCAACAAAGCCACGGGACTTCGGTAACTCCTCCTTCTTCCTCCTCCACCTCAACCTCGGGACTTTAGCACGCCACCTCCCCTGTAGATACACCACGAGACCGAGGCCATCACACTTCTCTTGTGCCACTCCTACCACACTTGTTCCCGCACCAGAATCACAGAACTGTTAACGCTTTCTGAGCATCATTTCACACCCGCGTCACCACACCCCCACAGACTTTCCTGCTCTTGCACCACAAGCAGGTGCTCGCCCCGGGCTGCAGGACTCTGCCCTTATCCATCATTGCACTGTGTGGTTACCCGTGGTTCCATACCCCAGTCTTCCTCTCCAACAATGGAAGGAGGACGCCACAAGATGCACCTGCATCTTTGACAGCCGCTGACGGGAAGACACCTCGCCTGACACAGCGTGAAGAGGCTTAGGAAAGGTTTTCTTTTATGTGACTAACAACAATACTTGTGGGCACCCAGAAGCAGAATCCTTTATAAGAAAAAAAAATGATAATAGGATGATGCGAACAAGGAACTCCACAAATCCCTCCTTGTCTGTTCCATGACAACTGGAAAGAAGCTAAAGGAACCTTGCTGGCTGGAACGCCCCCACCGAGCAGGCGAGTTCAGGCAACAGCCGTAAATATAAAGGAATCTGGTTTATTCACGACGACATACGTACGTACAGACAGACGAAGGGAAGAGAGACGAGTCGTGGGGTCGAGCAACGCATGATATGTGGAAGTGGGACAGTGTGTACCTTGTCCGTCCCCGTGGAACCTGGAATGGAATCACTGATAGATGAATAGACAGATAACTATCGTGTGTGATCAGCTATTGTCCTGGGTAGTTCATAGACAGCTGCTGATTTCCCGACCCTTAACACTCTTGCTGCCCCAGAAGCAGCGAACATCTCTAAACACACACACACACACACACACACACACACACACACACACACACACACACACACACACACACACATAGTCATCACCTTATGGAAGCTTTGTGTCTGGTGAGCTCCCCCTTCCCCCCCTTCCCCCATACCTCACCCTCAACCCCACTCTTACCCTCTCCCCCATCACCTCTACCTACCCGGATCACCCCCCCCCCCCACCCTATCCCTCCCTCCCCAGTCCTCCCCTTCCCTCTCGCTGTGACTCATGAGTTTTGACTTTCGTTTGTTTCTTTGTCGTTTCGCCGATTCACACGTGTTTTGATCCTGTTAGCGTCATCGCCTCATTAGACTCTATTGACCCAGACGAAGTCTCGGGGGTCTTCTCAGGCCTCACTCACCTCGGCGCCTCCTGGACGCCTTTATAAAGGGGACGATTACAGGGTGCCTCCAGGATGCCTTTATAAAGTGCTACCGTTATGGGGAATGCCTTTTTAAGACATCTTTACGGGAAGACATCGGGTCATGGGGAATGCCTCCCCTGAGACGCCTGTGTGAAGGCCCTGTGGGTGTAGCGAGTTCCTCTTAAGACGCGTTTACAAAGGCTACAGCTGAGAGGAAGTGTCTTTAAGACGCCTTCGTAAAGACCTGTAAACTGAGGAGGAATTTCAAGATTTGGAGGACGAGCGTTCGATCCCCGGTAGCGTCGGAGGCTGCTCTCTCATCCGGATTAACGGAAAGGTCCGGATGAGAGATGCTGGAGTGCGTAGTCATGGAGCGGATGTGGGGGTTATCTGTTCTCTGCAGAGCGGTGATAGAAATTTGTTCTCAGAAGTAGAGATAGGAAGATGTCTTGGGAACTGAGAAGCGAGAGAGGTCTCTTCTCTCCCCAGGAATGAACTGGGGAGTAAGGGAGACCTGTCCTCTCCCTAGGAATGAAGGATGTTTGTTCTCTCAAGAGGATTGCGGAAGCTCTCACTGCTATACAGAAAGTTAGCGCTAATCCCATCAGAAGTTCTTGGTTGGCAGTACTGACACGAGTCACAAGATGACAACATCCATGGAAATTGTTGACACCAGGACAATACAGACCGTCGACAGTAAAGCTGTTGATATTTTGATGCAAGAGACGGAGGGGAGGTGGGGAGGGGGTGAGATCTGTCCCTATTGACGGAAGGAATCTGACAGAATCCAAACGGAAGGAGGATAATGGGACGGGAAAGGGGAAACCGTCTCATCGACCACTGTCTAATGAGGCCAGGTACGTGAGCCTAGCTAGAGGATTCTAGCGTCGGAGAAGATGCAAAACCAGATCGCCGGTCATTACGGCCGATGTCTGCCTCCTTCAACGAAGCCAGGGACGGACGGTGATAGGCTGATGGTTCGGTATCAGGATGAGTGGTTCTGGTGGTTAGTGAGGAAGAGGATGGGTAGGCCAGCTTCCGATACCTATTGACTGGGTGTAGAGGCGGGTAGGATCATGATGAGTGTGGGAAATCATGTTTTGATGGTGGATTATCTCGTTGTGGTCTACTAGTAAGGGATGTTCAGGGATGACGTATATATTCACGGCGCCTTCCATATGTGGCTCGTCATTTTAGCATCTCTTGCGCCGGTGGGGAACCTGGTGAAGGAGTTTGTTCTTCCTGTTTGCTGGACGGAAAATCAACTTAGTGATATGAGCCAAACCCAGAGACGTACCACAGCAACCCAGAGACGTACCGCAGCAGCCCAGAGACGTACCACAGCCACCCAGAGACGTACCACAGCAGCCCAGAGACGTACCACAGCAACCCAGAGACTGATACACGAGGGTCAAACGACGATGTCAGACGAAACACAGACGGCGTAGCTGCCACCATCTTTACAAGGACGTTAGATGAAGTCATCAGACGAATAATGACATCACTGGTTGGCGGCTACGTCATCCCGCCCCTGCCAGACACCCTCACCTCCACCGTCCATACCATCAGGGGAGAGAACCACACACACACACACACACACACACACACACACACACATATCCCTTATCCTTCTTTCGCCTGGCGTCCAAGTGTTATCATCTTATCTCTAGCCGCTTGGAGAGATTCTCGCGCGAACTGTCGTTCCTTTCGCCAATGAGCCGTGCCACACTATAACCCCCACTGCGTCTTACACAATCACTTGACGGTCTAAGTAAAGCAGATGCTTCGACGAGGGAGGGACGACCAAACCCCCTGGCAGTGTCTCCGATCCTTCATCTGCCTGTCTGGTAGGGTACAGACAGTCTGGTCCGCCATGAAAAGAGCCAATCGGCCGTGCCAGAAGTACTATAGGTATTTATTTCCGCCATCATCGCCAGCTACGGCCGCCATGAGGATCAGTAGTGTTTACTTTATGAGCTGCACCATCATCAGCGCCGCCGCGGCCGCCATGAGAAGCGATGGTGTTTACTTTCACTATCAGCGCCGCCGCGGCCACCATGAAAACTAATAGTGTTTACTTCCACCGCCAGCGCCACTGTGGCCGCCATGAGAACTAATAATGTTTACTTCCACCAGCAGCGCCACTGCGGACGCCATGAGAAGTAATCAAGCGAGGCAGACGCTGATAATGGGCCGACGTACCTAAGCTCCCGCTTGGCGGATCCTGCAGCCGCCCCGCTCCCTCCCACGGCTGGTAATGAGAGGGTTATTGGGATGAGAGGATTATGGCCAACACAAGAGGTACTGAGAACACCCATCCCCCCTCCCTCCCCCCCGCCCACGTAAAGGCTGGGTATAGGAGACCTTCAGTGTACAGATGGCGAGTGTTCAGTCCTACATAATCGTCCGTGGGCGTGTGTGGAGTACGGGGGTTGTGGCACGTCTTTACACACCGGCGGAAGGAGGATTTGAACAAGCGATCCACAATACGCACGGAGAAGAAGACGGCCAGGTCTTGGCCACGATAAACATGACACGGAGACGAACGGAAGAGATCAGGAGCGGCTCCCGCCCGACGTGGTCTAAAGCGGCCTAAAACGTGGTCTTAAAACGTGGCCTGAAATATTGGTCTCAGACGACGTCTGGACTCGGCCTCGAATTGAGCAACGATCAGGTGGTGGTGTCGCTCGACAGAAGACTAGGCTGCAACCGTTCGAGATGCTGACCCACACTAGGCGCTCCTGAAGGACTCCAGGAGCGTGACCTCTCATCCTTTCACCCCCAAAATCGTAGCATGATTAGAGGAAGTCGAGACCAACCCTTTCACTAAGATTGACTTTGTCGTGGTGTTTCATTACTGAGTTACAGCGATGAGTGGAAGACAGACGGGGACACAGACAAATAGACTGGCAATCCCCGCTACAACAAACGTATCAAGATCAGATCCCTTTATAAGAGATCCAAGAGCCTGTAACAAGATCAGATCCCATTATAAGGAATCCGGAGCCTTTAACAAGATCAGATCCCTTCATAAGGAATCCGGAAGGCTGTTATGAAATATCAAGAGCACAATAACGACAACCAAAATACTCAGTGGTCGGGAATTCCTCTCTGTGTCCTCCCCACTTTATAGCTGATCTCTCTCTCTCTCTCTCTCTCTCTCTCTCTCTCTCTCTCTCTCTCTCTCTCTCTCTCTCTCTCTCTCTCTCTCTCTCTCTCTCTCGTTACATCATCTCCCCTTAACCCGTTCTCCCTTCCCTGATGCTCCTCCACACTAGAGGACTAATTTTTCCCTTATATCATCCACTGTAGAGACATGTCACTTTCCTCCGCCACTTCAGAAAACAGTTTCTCCTTCCTCCACTTTAGAGAACAGGACTCCCGTTCTCCTACGTACCAGAAAACAAGTCTGCCTCCCTCCTCTACAGCACTGGGAAATGATATCCGTTTTCGAAACCTAAGAACAAATCCCCCTTCTCTGCAGTGGATATAAAAAAGAAAAAATCACTCATTCCCCCTCTTCCACACTGGAAAACAAACCCCTCTTCCGCCTTCATTCTAGAGAACAAATCTTCCCCTGTCCTATATTTCAGAGGACGGGTCTTACGCCCCTTTATCCTCCTGGTATCAAAGGCTACCATTTTGCCCCCCTTTATTAGAGGTCGTCACGACTCTATCGACCTCCAGGGTGGTAGTGACTAGGTCGAGGCCAAGTGTTAGACCCGAGGGGCAGCAGACATGCCTTATGGACCATCAACCAGACTTCGGCCTCTCTCAGGACCTCTGGTCATGCGAACTCAATAGCCTCGAACTGCTGCTGCTGCTGCTGCTGCTGCTACGCCTCTACGGTGGCTGTTTTAAGGATTATCTAAAAAGAAATTTCAAAAAGCGTCTTCAAGGACTGATAATGATCTTACGGGTCAGAATGTTAGAAGTCTTTGGTGCTCGAGGGGTAAGATGTGTGTCCATGTGTCCAGAAGGTCTGGGGTTATTGAGAGTGGGTAAAGACCACGCGGTTTGATGGATTCAGGGAGGTTTATGGCATAAGACCATTGGTGTAAGAGATTGGTCGTTCGTTGCTGTAAGGGACTTCTGGTCTTCGAGCTTTGTGACTCACTCTGGTAGAGCTAGAAGTCTTTGGTTTAAAAAAATGAATGTCTTTGACACCAAAGAGGACGGTGGCTAGAAATCCTGTGTTTAGGGGGGATTTGAAGAACCTGCACTAGCCATCAGCTCAGGGGTTTAGATATGGCTGTTCTCAAGGTAGTGATAAATGTTTTAGCTCAGAGAATAAGAGGCATTTCCTTCAGGAGATTAACTTTTTTCGGTATCATCGACCATTGGCTGTGGAAGCTCAGGAGTCCTCGGGTTCAAGAAGTCTGGGGCCTTCAACTTCAAAGGATCAGGAGGTCTTTGGGCTTCTAGGAGCCAGGGGGTCTTTAGCTTAAAAGGGTAGGGGGGTCTTATACTTTTAAAGGTCAGGGACCTTTGGCCTCCAGAGGTAAATCCCTATACTGTATATTGTTGCCTGTGTTGCTGTTCTGGTGAAGTTAATGTTAAACTTAGATTTTTTGTGCTTGTTAATTTAAGGGTTTGGTGTATTTCCTCGTTTAAGGTTGTGACTGTCTCTAGCATTCCAGGAGTAAACGATTCTGAATTGATAACAGTTTTGTTAGCTAAAGATTTTATGGATTAGTATATCAGACTGATATTTAAAGGCTCGATATTTTTATTTTTTTCTATCTCTCTTTGCAGTGGGATCTGGTTGTTTCAAGATTTCAAGGGTTCAGTAGTCTTTGAATGGTGGCTTATATATCTCAGGGATGGGTCGTTTCTAAGGCCTTCTTCATCAACAGATCTTTGGCTTTATTCATCTTAAAGCCATGGATTCGATGGCTTTGGTATTTCAGAGGTCGATTGACCAGAACGCTTACATTAAAGATTTAAAGATATGGATGAGCATTCTGGTCATAGTGTCTGACCGTGCGTGCTTTTGCCTCTCAGATTTTGAACACGTGATGCGCCAGATCCTCAAGGAGTATCTCAGAGGACGAAAAGATATCTCATTGCCGCCTTAGTGACGAATAACAAACAGCGCTGTTTGCTTTCTTCTCGTATCACCGTTGGGCCACTACTTAATCCATGATCGTAACTTTCCTGTGATATAAGTTCAGGAGGTCTTTGCTGGCACATTATGGGCTTCCTGTTACTGCATCAAATTGTTATTTTATGCTCGAATTTCCTCCTCTCATTCAAGACCACCTGTTCCCCTTCCAGTGGCTAAAGGTCGACGTCTCCACCACTAATCGTCATTACCCAGCATCTCATTTTCTCATTTATCACACATTCCAGTCCTATCCATTACCTGCCAGGAAGTCCACAATCACTTCCGGTATCGTGTAAGGTCCTGAATCCAGACTACTAGATGTAATCTCTTTTGAATCCTTCCAGGGATTTCTAGGGATTTTTTTTTTCCTCTTTCAGTAGTTACCAAACCAACAAACCTACTTTAGTGTCTTTCTTTTTCTCCCGTAAAGACATTCGGATTCCATGAAGACCTTGCAAGTCCGTTTTAGCATCATGAGCATCTTTCTCGATTCCTTTAAAGCAACACACGAGTGACATCCAGTCTTATGTGGAGCCTTCCAGAACTATCCAGTTCCTTACAAGCTCCTCGCATCACCTTCCTGTCCAGGGAGTTACTCCTAGTTCCAGCAGCCAGGACCCACCATCTTCCAGCAGCCTGGACCCGCAACCTTCCTGCGGCCAGGACCTACCGCCTTCCAGCAGTCTGGACCTACCGCCTTCCAGCAGCCTGGACTGTCAGTGCTCCGTCCATTACCTCATAAAGCAGTCGACAACGCGTGGTGCTTGGGCGCGTCTGGGCGTGCTTGGCGGCAGCTTAGCGTGTGTGCACGCGCGTGTGCGTGCTGGTGGCTCGTATCGTAAAGCAGTCGCTGGCCTGCCCGTCTCACCGCTGCCCCACTATTAATTCCCGCTAAGACAAAAAAGAAAAAGAGCGAACATAAAACCCCGACCTGAAAATACATTGGCCTCGCGTGGCTCAGACGCGTATCATATCGAGGCCTGAGATTCATGGGGCGGCCATGGGCGTGTGGGCGTGGTTGTGGGGGCAGCGTCTTATGGCCCTGGCCGTATGGGAAGGGGGGGGGCAGCCTTGTGTGGGCGTGTCCGAGGGGGATTGCGTCTTGGGAATGTGGGTGGCGCGTGGCCTTCTAAGGGGTGTATGGGTGCGTTTCACGAGCTGATGTGTCTCTCCACTGTGAGTGCCAGGGTGGATGAACTGTCTCTGTCTGGCGACTGAATCTCCATAGACTTGACGATTTACTGGAGTCAGCCATTTAGAACTGGGAGATCCATCTGCATCTAGTCTCTAGGTCTGAGGGCTACCCAGACCCTTGATTGATAGAGGCAAGTAGTAGCAGCAGTCAAAAACGAGAATGATTACTTCATTAATAACTTGGATTAATGATTCCGTCAATCACGCTCTGATAATGATGCTGTGTAATGGTTCTATCAGTCTCCGAGTTGCCAATGATAACACAGTTTCTTTGGCTTAGTGGCAACGCTTGCGACCTTCCTTGGAGGCCCCAGACTCGAATCTACCCGGAGGGAGTAACACAAGATCTACCTGTTGTATCATGTCTAAAAACTTACTTATTTTGGTCGACACCCGGTGAGGAGGGACGTCCGCCCATCCTCACCCGGTCTCTGCTTGAGTGGTCCCTCTGTGTTGATCTAGATGTTCTCTGAGTGGCCCCATTACGTAGCTGTGGATGCTTGATGTTTTCTAAGTGAGCCCCTCCGTGTTGATCAGGGTGCTCTCTGAGTGGCTCCCTGGGTGACAAACAAAGAGTACGAAATCAAATACCTTCTGAGTTGCCCCCCCGTGGGTTGACTCATCAAGTGCTCCCTCTTAGTGGTCCGAGTCAATTGACTCATCAAACGCTGCCTGAGTGGCCCACCTGGTATTCCTTACTAAAATGGTATGCTCGGTCAGTGGCCACCAAAACAAAAGCTGGAAGACCTTACATGGCTCCAAGCTGCTCGGGCAACGTTCGGGGAGTCTGTGACGTCAAAAACGGTTATAGACGCTTCATAAACGTCCGGATTAATCCCACGGTGTATGTGAACGATACCCCGTCTTTACTTAGACAAATTGATAAACTGTAGGTAGGTGAAAATTCTTATCAAGAGCGAGATTAGATTGATTCTCCATAATTACGTTAGGGAGGAGGGGGGAGGGAGGATTTAATTATGAAAATGAGACGATGAAGTTTGATAAAGACGAGGAAAGCAAGGAACTGATAATTAATAAAGGAAGAACAGTGAATGTAATAATGGTTAGAGGGGATAAGGACTGAGGCCTTACTAATGATGGTGATGATGACTCATGATAATGATGATGATAATGACACACGTACATACTAGACAGTCACGATGGGCTCTGACAAAGAAAACTCACAGCACCAGATGCCGGCGGGCGATCCCCTGGACCGTCCTCGGCCGTGCGGGACATTATAAGCTTACTGTAAGAGCCGGAGAGGTCGCCCCAGCAACATGTTCGGAACTCCCTACCTTTTCTATACCTCCCCTCACCTTCCCCCGGCCTTGCTCCTCACCACCCACCTTCCTCCTCCACCTTGATAGACACCTGGGGATTCGTCTTTCTCCTGTGCCAAGTCTAGGATCTTGCTCACGTGGACTAACAGGTTAGGAGGCGAGGTAAGGTGAGGCTAAGTTCGGTTCATTCCTTTTTCCTTTTTTTTTTTTTTTGCTTTGTGCAGCTGTGGAAGCTTGGGTCAAGTTAGTGAGGAGGTTAGGTTACGATTGGTTAGGTTAGGTTGAGATCTTTCCTCTGTTCAGCCCTTGGTAGATTGGTCGAAGGCGATGGGACAGTCATCATTGCGAACCGGGATTAACTTCCAGGGCGACGGTTCGATCCCTTGTATCGATCGCTCTGGCCTTCCCTCAAGTAGGTGTTATCCTGATCCATATTGGTCAAAACATTGGTGGCATATTGGACCACACTGGAGGCATATCACCTTCCCCTCAAATACCCCTCACCTGCCCCCTCACTCTTCCCCTCACCTACCCGTCACCTGCCCCTCACCCTTCCCTTCACCTACCCGTCACCTGCCCCTCACTCTTCCCCTCACCTACCTGTCACCTGCCCCTCACTCTTCCCCTCACCTACCCGTTAACTGTCCCTCACCTTCCCCCCGTCCCCTACCCATCACCTGCACCGTACCTAACTCTATGCTAATTACAGGTGTTTCAGACTTCAAAGGGAAAGCAGGAGCCAACATTGTGAGCCTCGTTAAGGGGTCAGTGGGACCGGCATTTACGGCCTTCCTCCTGGGGTTGCTACCCTTACAAAGGGGGAGGGGGGGGGAGGCAGGGGGTGTATATAGGGAGAGGGTAGGAGGGGGGGGTCTGTGGATGGGTAAACAAAATGCGGTAGAGTCGAGAAAGAGAGGACGGGGTAAACAAAGTATGTTATACTCTGGTGGTGGAACATACAAGCTAACTCTTTGAAGTATCTAATTACCTTGAGAGGCGTAATTTAAGGTACTAGAATTATTTATTCAGGAATATGATGTTACTATATTAAGTTTACGGTACTTTTACCTCCCACTGTTGCATAGACGTCCACCCTGTCGAAAGGCTTCAGATTTTCCCCAACTCCCATTACTTTAAGCATCTTGAATTTCATTTTCCTCTCACGGGTCATTAGCGTGGCCTTCGCAAGGCGAGGTCATTTGCTGTCTCACGGATAACATCGGGGTCTCATCTCCATACTCTCATCCTTCTGCCCCGATTCTGTTTTCCCACATCGTTCTTCCCTCTCCGGCCGGACCGTCTCCACAACTGGTGATGTATCAAGATCTCTCTCTCTCTCTCTCTCTCTTTCCTCATCGACGCTGGTGTCCCTCAGGGTCTGTCCTGCCTCCCAAGCCCTTCCTTCTCTTATTTTTCTTACGATTTCCTTCTCTTGAACAGATAACCAGAGGCACACAGACGCGTACGACTCAACACTACATTCTTCTACACCTTTCAGATCCACACTATCTTCGCTTGTTCGATCTACATCTTTCGATATAATCATTTATGTCAACAAAGATTTGGACGATTTTTGCAAAATGGGACAGACACGATATAGTCAGGCTTAACCCCTTTAAAAATTCATCTTTCCATTTCTCTTTCTATATAAAAAAAAAACTCGACATCTGTCCTGCATTCTTTGATGGCTCTATATTTCCATCATCAACATCATAATCGCGCTTGCTAACACGGTAATATCCAATCTCTCTTACAAACCCCACATTACTACTCAGATAACTAAATCTACCCTGAACCAACTGGGGGGTCTTAATGACGGAGAGGCTTCTCTTGTGAACAGTCCTTCCGGTTATAATATCACTGACTTGTCCTTGTATGGAATCCTGCCCTCGTATCTTCGTATCTGCCGAGGTCCTTGCTCCACATACCTGCTTGACAGAATCGAGTCCAAAGTCATTTCAGACCGACCTCGACCCACTTGCCCTCCGCCGCACTGTTGGTTCACTTCCCCTGTGCTACAGCTATTACTCCAGAACCTCATCTTAAGGTTTGACAGGTGGGGGCCACATGCATAGAGAGAGAGAGAGAGAGAGAGAGAGAGAGAGAGAGAGAGAGAGAGAGAGAGAGAGAGAGAGACAGACAGACAGACAGACAGATTTTGATACAAGTGAACTGAGAGAATGAGATAGAGGCAGATATACAGAAAAATAAAAACAGACATGAAATAATGTTATGCAAATGAACAAGATACATATATTCATACATACATTCATACATACATACATACATACATACATACATACATACATACATACATACATACATACATACAAACATACATACATGCATACAAACAGACATGTAAACAGCAGGGCAAACAGATTCACAGACAGAGGCGTGGTGGAGGTAACCAAAAAATTTACAAACAACTACACTGCAAACATGAAGCAACAGCAACAATGAAAACATAAACAGAACAAAAACCACGAACAGAATACATATTAGAGACCAAATACACAGGAGTGTTGCCAACTTCGTCAATAACAGGAATCACACGACCAGTGATACAAGGGAAAATATCCAACAACAACAACAACAACAACAACAAATGTGATGGTGAATAATAGATTTGGGTTGTACGGAACATCAACAACTGTTGTGGCAACAGGAACAACAACATAGACAACGACCGTGGGGCGCCAAGAAAAACAACAACAACCACACCTGCCACTATTACAACCACTACTACTTTGTCACAACTCCTGCCACTATTACTATTACAACTTGTACCACTACTACTACTTCTACTAAAACTACAACTACTACTACTACTACTACTACTACTACTACTACTACTGCTGCTGCTGCTGCTGCTGCTGCTGCTGCTGCTACTACTACTACTACTACTACTACTACTACTACTACTACTACTACTACTACTACTACTACTACTACTATTTTACAGCTACGACAACTAGGGGCTGTCCTTGACGGGATGGTTGTCCAGATGGGACGGTAGACGGAATACTGTAGTCAAGTACCAGGCACTGGAGGTGATGTGGGGGAAGGGGGTGTCTAGTTGTGTGGAAGGGGGGGGGAGGGGGAAACAGCACGTGGAAGAGAGAGACCTCGTAGCTGGAGGATGGGAAAGTGGTGGCCTTCGTCCAGAAACCATCACTCCCCATCCCACCGTCACTCCCCATCCCACCGTCACTCCCCATCCCACCGTCACTCCCCATCCCACCAACACTCCCCATCCCACCATCACTCCCCATCCCACCGTCACTCCCCGTCCCACCGTCACTCCCCGTCCCACCGTCACTCCCCGTCCCACCATCACTCCCCATCCCACCATCACTCCCCATCCCACCATCACTCCCCATCCCACCGTCACTCCCCATCCCACCAACACTCCCCATCCTACCGTCACTCCCCATCCCACACAGACCAGCAAGGAGAGAATTCAGATTTAGAATTTGACTTTGAAATAGAGGAGAGCGCAGCATTCTCCCTCTTACTGTGTATTTGATACACATCGGCACGTGACGTGGTTGGTAAGAGATCCGGTTTAGGATACACATTAGACGAACGACCGGGAATGGAGATAGATGGATTTAGATGTATAACAAAAATATTAGATGTTTAGATTGATCATAACAGGTTATAGACCAGAAGTAAACCAAAAAAGATCTAGAATTAGGAATCTTGTGATATGGTTAATATTTTTGATATCTGGTAAAGGATTGAGAATATTCGACATTTAACATTTCAGGCGCGTTGGATAAGTATTCGATATTTGGATATTCCGCATCAGTATTTTGAAACAAGGGGAACGCATCCCATTATCATATTAAGAATTTGGAAAATTTGATAGAAAACGAGATCGTGAAAAGGGGGAAGAAGAGGAGAGAGGAGGGGGGGGCAAATCCCCCTCCCAGATCCCCCCTCCCCCCTTCATGATGATGAGGAAGCGCTCTCTCCCTCCCCCCTTCCCCTCCCCCTCACAGTGGGGTGTCTCTTGACTGCTCTACGCCCCCTACCCCCTTACCCATCCAGTCCCCCCCACCCCCTCTCATTACCCACTCACTCACACACTCACTGAGAAGAGGACATCAAGGGGAGAGCCAAAGGGAAGCTGAGGGGGGAGAGAGAGAGAGTGAGAGAGAGAGAGAGAGAGAGAGAGAGAGAGAGAGAGAGAGAGAGAGAGAGAGAGAGAGGTAGAGAGAGAGAGTTGGAGAAGGGAACACAGAGGACATAGACATGGTAAGGCAATATTGTGGTTATATATATATATATATATATATATATATATATATATATATATATATATATATATATATATATATATATATATATATATATATATACAAGTTTAACGTGTTATCATCAAGTGTTTTCAAAGCTTATCCCCGCTCCATCTTCTATAACTCTTCGTCTGTCATTTTGAATTTGAAATATTAACCCTTGATTTAAGACCGAGCCTGAATGATGTGAACACTCACTAGATGCGGTCATCAATCTTATGTTTACTGAATAAAGAAAATCGGCTGAGGGTGAGGGACGAGAGGCCGTCATGCATCAGTCTACCAAGCTGGGTATACTTGCAGTCTACCAAGCTGGGTATACTTGCAGTCTACCAAGATGGGTATACTTGCAGTCTACCAAGCTGGGTATACTTGCAGTCTACCAAGCTGGGTATACTTGCAGTCTACCAAGATGGGTATACTTGCAGTCTACCAAGCCGGGTATACTTGCAGTCTACCGTAGTTGCGTCATCCAGGTGTGAAGATGCGATTGGTTCTTTGATAAGATGGCAACCACCTATGTCACTGTTCCTTCACCAGAAGCGACCACAGTCATTCCCAAGGCCCTGGGTCACGACCCCATATGGCTCAAAATTATTTGAATTTTTCAATGCAAATATGAGTGAGTTTTCTTTGTCATTGACAAAGAAAACGAGTTACATGGTAATAGAAAACGGCCTTGTAATAACAAAACGTGATATAATCACTTACTATTTAGAAAAGATTGATTAATCATAGAAAAAAACAATTCATTGTAATTGATCATAGAGAAAAAAAAGTAATTCAATGTAATTACAGGTCAAAATGTTATATAAACACCGGAAAGTTCAGTAAGGGTGAATATGTGTTATAGATAAGCGTAAGAGGGAACTAATGAACAGCTGAGTAACGGAAGGAGGACACAGGAGAAAAGGAGAAGAGGGAAGAAGGTGATAAATAAGAGGGAGAAGAGCAGCCACCGAGAACCTGGAATTAATACATAAGGGGTGATGACCCAGGGGAGAGAGAGAGAGAGAGAGAGAGAGAGAGAGAGAGAGAGAGAGAGAGAGAGAGAGAGAGAGAGAGAGAGAGAGAGATGTGGACAAAGGAAAGGGGGAGAGAGCAAGAAACCGATAAATGACAGGAGAGGTAGAGAGGGGTGAAGAAGGAGAGGGGAGAAGGTGATGACAAAGAGAGGGAGAGGCTGTGGGAGGGGAATGACTCGCTGCTGTGCCTGGAGTGAGAGATGGGGGACAGACCGCAGCACCGAAGGAGAAAGACTGGTAGAGCGCAAGACCACAAGAGAGGCACAGGGAAGACCACGAGTCCAGAGGAAAGGTCAGAAGACCACACGGAAGACCACAAGACCTCGCGGAAGACCACAACACATAGTTGGAACACAAGACCACATGTGATATTATCAAAGAACAGGAAAAAAAAAAGACCATCAGTAAAGACCTCTAGAATAACAAGAGGTAAAAGAGGACCACAGAGCTGCCGGTGAGGACCACGAGAAGACCCAGAAACACACTTGATAGACCACAGAAAACCACAGGGGGAGATATAACCCCACAGTAAGTATAAAAAACACGAATAAATCATGCGGACCACCGTGGGGATCTATGGGACCATGGGGGACCTATGGGACCATGGGGGACCTAGAGGAGCGAGCAACAAGTGGACCACCATCCTCCCCTCGACTGTGAATGCCTGGTGATTTACTCCTGGGGACTTGGGTTGGAAGGGGGGGGGGGGGTCAGAAAGGAGAGGGAGGGTTATGGGGACGTGGGTCCGGGGGTCGGGGTTGGGGGGATGGGGGTGTAGGAAAGTGAGGATTGAGGTCTGAGTGGCTTGGGGAGGGGATGAATGGGGAGAGTGTTTCCTAGAAGGGGATTATTTCTGTGTCGATGGAAGGATTTCTGTGTAAATATCGTTATTCGTTTATGTTTGGTCTGTGTTTGTGTTTAAGTGTGAGCACAGAACTGATGGTTCCGACACGGGAATCACAAGTCGCAGGGCTAAAGGAAGACCACTGCCACAGATACCATACACAAACGTCAACTGACTTAAATCCAGGACGCTACACGAACGTCAGGAAGATCCGGTGTAAGATACGAACGAATATCAGGATAAACTAAAGAATTATCCACACGATATGCTTTTAAAAGAAGAGAGAAAAGATAATAAAGAAAAAGTAATTTTAATGTGAATATAAAACAAGTGAAATAATCTTGAACTGAAACATGTGTTGTGGGCAAGAAGCACAAACTGTCAACAATGATAGAAAATGAGAATATGTAAACAGTGATAGAAAATGAGAATATGTAAACAAAAAACGGCTGACGAAATGTAAACAGGTTATACCATAGAAGGATATATGACGCATATATCAACAGGCATAGCACAGAGGATTATATAATGGGTGTATATTTCCCATCTACTCAGACGTTGCCGTTCCCCAATAGATGAACGTATTAGGTGAACACAGAATCACTTCATGGAAACATACGTCTGTTTGAGACAGTTGGAGGAACCACACGCAAACGTGTCATCATCAAAGGAATGTTAAATCTGGGGTATTTTAAGCTTTGATGAACTATATATATATATATATATATATATATATATATATATATATATATATATATATATATATATTTGATATTACGTCATGGCTTCCGTCCCTTCACTAGGACAAGCAAAAATCTCAATCTTGGGTTAATTGCCCCTTCAGTTTGATGGGCTTACCCCATCTTTATAATATTTTACATCAGTTAATTTTTACCCCTTGAGGGTAAAAGGTTCACCCTATATTTACAGTTAATGTGTAACCAAATTTGTCCATTGGGGTCTAAGATGCCGACTTATATTTTTTGTACAGTGATTCACACAAGCAAGTCAGTGGGTGTGAAGTGCCTGTTATTATTTTCTATCGATTTGCGTGAACAGATCAATGTTTACAAGAGATGATAGCGCCTATGAGTCAAACACTGAACGGAATTGAGTTGATCACCTCTTTATAACCTTCCCACCATATAGAAACATCCAGCATCATGGTTCTGGAACTGAAAATGTCTGGCAGCTTGTAATGATCATTGCCACAATATTCCCAGCTACGTACCACGTCCTGGCCGTTAAGAGCAGATGTGATGTCTTCAGTATGGAACAAGGCTAAGATGGTGACCATCCCCGACATTACATGTTCTTCGGGGGAGGGGGACTTGAAGACATCTTAAAACTCATTTATCAACTCAGTTTCATGATTGTTTCGGTTCATCTGTGTCTCGGAGCAGTGTGCAAGCTTTATCCAGCTTCGGTCTCGTTCAGATCAAGCTCAGCTAAGCTGAGTTCGTACAATGCTCGTACGTCTTTTAAAGCTGTGAGGAGAGCCGTTGAACCATCGCCCTCCAGATGGTTGTCATCATGATGATGATCATGCAGTATCATGGGGTAGTGGGTATGGGTTCATGCTCATCCATGCTAAGGCTCCAGGTTCGATTCCTGTTGAGGCAGGGCGAAGGAAGACCTGGGGATGTGGTGATAAAAGGCGACTTGGCAACATGGCGCCTCTCTCTCTCTCTCTCTCTCTCTCTCTCTCTCTCTCTCTCTCTCTCTCTCTCTCTCTCTCTCTCTCTCTCTCTCTCTCTCTCTCTCTCTCTCTCTCCCTGGCCTCCATCTTAAGATGAAAATCAATGTCCATCACTAGAGGGGCTAGATGCTGGGGGTCTGGATACTGGGGTGCTGGATGCTGGGGGTCTGGATGCTGGGGTGCTGGATGCTGGAGTGCTGGATAGCTGGGGTGCTTGATGCTGGGGCACTGGGTGCTGGATGCTGGGGTGCTGGATGCTGGGGTGCTGGATGCTGGAGGTGCTGGATACTGGGATCTGGGTGCTGGATACTGGGACTCTGGATCCTGGAGTGCTGAGGCTGGGTGCTGGATGCTGGGGTGCTGGATGCTGGGACTCTGGATCCTGGGGTGCTGAGGACCTGGATGCTGGATGCTGGGGTAGATGGTGATGGATGTACTAGATGCTGAGGGGTGCCAAATGCTCGCCTGGAGTGCTAGTTGTCTGATTATTAAGTTAGATTCGTCTTACTTAGGAAATATATGATATATATAACATTGTATAGCACATCATATATTGTATCATAGATCTTAATAGATGAAACAAATAGACCTTTTTCCCTTTGATATGAGAATATATAGATTTAGAGTTTTTCCAAGATAATAACTTTGCAAGATTATTTCTTCGTCATTAGTGACAACTGCGAACCAACTAGATTTTTTCCCCCAACCGACATTTAGATGACGATATTCCAAACACATCATCACAAGGTTGATTGGAAGTCTTTTGAATGGCATCTGTCTTTGAATATATAATTTCATTTGAATTAATGTGACGAGCCTTCATGCAACCTTGAATATAACAGATAGAATATATATATACTTGAACCACGAAATGCGAAAGTTATGCCACTACACCATAAAAGCCTTTTATTTTCCCCTCTGACGTGTGTTAACATTTTATATAAACTCCAGAACTGTTCACATATCAAATTATAGCCCGTGTTCCAGAGGCTGGCCGGAACACGGCTCAACCGGCATCTTTAAGACCAAGAAAGAGGAAAAAAAGAAGTATCATTTTTGTCTGAAATTTTCCCGCGCATGGTCTGTTGAGCGGAGCCAATCAGGGCGGAGGGCGTTGATGGTGGCCAATCAGCGGGCGACGTGAGTGCTGCCATCTTGTGGCCCAGCGGCCGGACCAGGTCAGGGTTGCCGCCAGTCGCTCGCTCAGGCTACAAGAGGGATAACACTCTTCCTCGCCTGAAGCATTTCAGAACAGAATATTCCCGTTGGTTTTATTCTGTCATTTTCTCTCATTTTGAATGTCTTGTCCTTCCTAGCATTTCCTTGCTATAAACCTTAGATCAACAAGATAATCCCGATATATAAGACTTACTGAAAGCCATTTGCCTTTAAGATACACCATGTTGACTTTATTGATCTGCCTCGTCTGAACTCGTCTTGGCGCCCTCGTAAGATTAGTTACCAAAGGACCAGAATATATTTGCTAGATTGTCCTGCTACAGAGGTGGTGGCCTCCTGGGTAAAACAAGAGAAATACGGACACACACACACATGCACACGTCATCCTTCACCGAGACATTGCCGGTAAATCTTAGAAAAAGGAATATACTTCTCACTACCCCCTGGGGGCACCGCTCCCTTCCCCTTCTCTCTCTCTCTCTCTCTCTCTCTCTCTCTCTCTCTCTCTCTCTCTCTCTCTCTCTCTCTCTCTCTCTCCCCGGGCCCCCATCTCCCCTTCCGACTCCATCCATCCATCCCTGCTCCCTCTCCACTCCCTCCCCTGCCCAAGGTAGCCATGGTAAGAGATTCCAGGAAGTCACAACACATTAAGTGGCTCAGAACTGCTACACTTATTTATTCCCCACCACTCTACTCCATCATGCTCCCAACACTCACTTCCCTCCGCCACCCACTGATCATATATATATATATATATATATATATATATATATATATATATATATATATGTATATGTATATGTATATGTTGTTAAAGACGAGTGTATCTAGCGTGAATGTGCCTCTGAGTTACTTCCTCAGTTCTTCTCATCATTGCTTCACTCTCTTGCACGAGCCTTTAAGTCATTTCTCTTTAGTTTCCTTTATTGCAATATTTCGGGAACCTTATCCCATCCTCAAGCGATGAGATGCCAGCCTTTGGCCCAGTGCGATGTCTGGCGATGTGGTCACCGCGTTGGTTCGGTAGAGAGTAAAGCAAAGGTTGGGTTATTAATGGTGTGGAGCGGACGATAAAGTAGCGAGCCCGGGAAAATGAAGTTTTCGCATTGGCTGCAACGTATTTAATCCTCCCACTGTTTACCATTGACCGGAAGCTGCTTAATAGGCCGGTTAAGGCTGCGTGTAACACCCGAAGTCGCTGTCTTATGAAGGGCTGTTGAAGATTCCTGGATTATGAAGGGATTCCAACCTCGTCAGCCAAGTCTCCTGGTGATTGGATGTTATGAGTTTAGTGTTGTATGTCATGCTGCCTCTAATTTGATCCCCGTGAGCGATGCTGGAGAGGCCATCCTGCTTTGGAGCGCCGTCTCTAAAGTTGGCCTGATATAACCTCTCCGTGTGATGTGGTGGCGACACCAGTGGCAATCCGCGTTGTGAAGGCTGCAGACTTCATCTGGAAACGTGGATTCGTCGACCCTATTGGTTCTCCTGAGTGGGCTAGGGGGTGCTGGGCCACGTTGTCGTCCATGATCAAGTTTTCGCTGATGTTGTTGTTGTTCGTACGACAGATGGTCATCTCGACTCCCTCCTCGATGCTGACGTGCTTGACGGCCTGACTCTTGACCTGGTAAAGGCCTTCCTCCTGAGTCAGCTTCGGTGGCGGGAGGCATCCGGTGGTGGAAGTTGAGTTTTGGTTGTAGTGTCACCATGGGTGAGTGGCTTCGTGGGTGTAGGAAGCAGATGTGGTCGGGGGGAAAAAAATAAACTTGCCTGCAATTTCCATTATTGTATAGTGGATAGTTGATTCACAATACAAGATGTATTTATGCAGCATATCAGATGTATGTGTATGCACATATTTAGGTCTGCACGTAAGTCTTCTGTTGACTAATTCATCATAGAGGATGTGTATATGTACAAACATCATTTCGTATTAGCATGGACAGGCGAAAAATCATAGCATGTATGTATAGCATAGAACATAGCCTCTTGGCATTATAGACAGTGCCAGTGATAGGACCACTTGGTACCAGAAACACAATTGAAGTGAGAGAATGCCAACTGACATCATTTCTTCTATAAAAGTTTACTAGGTCGGTAGCTCAATCAGTGAATATATGAATATGGTCCATTCTTTTATATTCACTCAGGTACTCTCCAATCATAACTCCGTGGGCGAAGCAATTTGATAGATTAACCAGAAGGGAAATCATAGGGTGAGGTTAAGGAAAGGAAGAAGAGTGGTAGAAGAAGTGATGAATTTTGGTAATCACGGTGCATTTTGCAAACAAGAAAGATAGGAAGACATAGGAAGACCGTCCCAAGAACTGACCTGGACCTTCATGAGCAACTCATCCTTCGGGAAAGGAAAGATATTCAGGCCACAGCAGCAGTGGTGTTATGCAGTTGAGGCATACAACTTGAGACTCAGGAGACGCGTGGTGTGACCCCAGGGGGGAAATGATCCACCCTGGCCTCGGCTGCGATGATGTAGGAGGAGGAACACAAGAGGCGATTTCACTCTCTCGTATTTCTGAGTTCTCAGAGAAACCGAGTCGTAGCGACAGCACTGGACGGCACAAGCTCTCCCCAACTGTGTTGCCTCCCTTCCCCTGCATAGGAACAGAGTCGGAGAACAAGACACTCGGAGTTATGATGATGATGATGATGATGATAAACAACGACACAGAGAAACTCATCTTTTTCACCTCCAGTTCCTGCACGCTGAACTAGATATTGAAGAGGATGTGTAGAGGATTAGTCGTTCCTGACGTCATGGAACACCTTGGTTCTCGGGTACGCGCTGCCCTGAAGCCACGAATTCGTGGACCAGTCTGAGGGCGGATCTTTTCCATGGTCTGCCTGCTCGCTGAGAATGTTCGGTACGAGAAAAGTCAAGCCTTTTGCGATCTTTTAAGAAATGGTCTGAGACGTTTCCCACAGAATGTGAACCACCATGACGAAGCCTTATGGTTATGTTATCTTCTAGTAAACAATCGGAACCCCTTTTTTTTTCTGTGTAGACTTAGTCCAACAGAGCGACAAGTGATGATAAATGAAGCCTGGAGTAAACTATATCTACTTTCACGTACAAAGTTCCCATTTTCATTTGTCCAACCCGGCAAGTGGGCTCACTTTCCCAATTTTCTAATTTGTGTTTACGAGCATAAAGACCATCTAGTTTCGCCTCCGGCACGGGGCAGCCTCCTTCACAAATGCAATTCAGACTCTAAAAACACAAGTCACACAATGTAAGGAGCCTCTCAGTGCTCCACTTAACACTGTTGTATACCCAGTTCTTCACAATTCATAAGAATGGTCAATCTAATAGCTTCCGTTTTCTCAACAATGGAATTTCCGAAACGTTTGAAGTCCTAGAAAATGGCGTGCGTTGAGTGGCGGACGAAAAACGTTATTAAAAAGCATCACATTCTTCCAAAAGAAACATTATATATATATATATATATATATATATATATATATATATATATATATATATATATATATATATATATATATATATATATATAATAGAGAGAGAATTCATGCCCAGAGGCAAAATCCTTGACATGAAAAAACACTGAACGTAAAGACTATGCATTTTTTCCTTACAACTCTCCCACACACACACACACACACACACACACACACACACACACACACACACACACACGCAGATTACAATGACTCAACCATGTGGTAAAAGTAAGGCATCGAAATACGTACCCAAGATGAATGAAGACCTTGATAAAGAGCTGGGAAATAGACCCGTGTCAGAGGTGGAGTTGGGGAACAGTTGATGTTAGGGTTACGTGCTGGGGAAAGACACAGAGCTGCTCCCTGTATTACCTTCAGCTGTACGTAAAGTTCTGATTGGCCCGTGTGACTCCTCCTGAGGTGGTGGGTTCTGCCCTCAATAAACTTAAACCCCTTCACGCTAATACTCTTCACACTGACGCCCTTCACACTGACGCCACTGGTGATGGGGGAAGGTCGGGGGTGGGGGGGGGATGTGACCCACAACACACACACACAGATGACCACAAGAATTGTTGACCTGTGATCACACGAGGTACGAGTCACCTGACCTGGCTATATATAGCCCCTTATTGACCCTTCCCCTGGCTGGGTTGATCTCTTTCTTTGTACGTAATTACGTCTCCCGCCTTCATGAGGTAGCGTCGGGTCGGGAACAGACGAACAATGGCTTCATTTGCACACATTCGCTCTCTCGTCCGTCATGTCTAATAGACGTGTCTCATGTATGTACCTGAGGGGAGGGGAGAGGGGGAGCATGTCAGCGGATGGACCCGTGGGGAGCGAAGTGACTCACGGGGTAGGACAAGGCGGGGGTGGCGGTGTGGATGCGTTGAGGGAAGCGTGAGAAGGTGCGGGCGGGGAGGAGGGAGGGACGAGCCAGCCTGGCGGCAGAGGTGGGGGATGTCCTGGAGGTGCACGGTGTGGGTGTGGGTGTGGCCGGCTCCTGAAGGCAGGGGAAGGGTGGAGGTGCACGTGTGAAATGCCATACAGAGAAGATGAAGCGAAAAGGGCGACACAGGTGTTTAACTCCATCCCCCGTAATACACACACACACACACACACACACACACACACACACACACGACAAACCAAATGACAAACAAGCTGTTCGCCAACACAGTGGCGAACAGCCAAACCGACTAACAGCCAAGCAGAGCCACAGACGACCCAGCCTCGGCACAGACGCGCCGGTCTGAGTAAGAGACAGACTGTGGCCACAAGGTGCGTCTGCGCGGTGTCTTGCTCGACAGACACACTATGGCCACAAGGTGTTCGCTATTATCGAGGCCGAGAGCGGGATACAATAGGATCGAGGGCCATATTGGGAGAGTGCTGGGGGTGGGGCGGGGGGGGGGACCTATGTCGCCCTCGGGGCTGCCCTGAGGACCTGGGGCAGGGGGCTGTGAGCAGGGAGAGAGAGAGAGAGAGAGAGAGAGATAGATAGATAGAGAGAGAGAGAGAGAGAGAGAGAGAGAGAGAGAGAGAGAGAGAGAGAGAGAGAGAACGGGCATAGTGAGACAGATACACGGACGGACAGACAGGGAAATCGACGCAGAGACAGTGAAACATACAGATACGGAGTGTTACAGACAGAAATGACAGATGTTTAGACAGACAGTCTGAGAAGGATAGGTAGACAGATGTTCAGGTGGAGGAAAGATAGTGAAGTACATGGGAAGGACAGATAACAGGAGACCTGACGGTCCAGGACGGGGTTAGCTGCTGGAGGATAGTAATGGTGTCCAGTATTTCTGTTCTTACTAGTGATAGAGATAGGAGGATAGTCAAGCAGAGGGCTCCTTCCCAGCCACCACTGTAGATAGAGACAGGAGGATAGTCAAGCAGAAGGCTCCTTCCCAGTCAGTAGGAAGATACGTGACTGTGGAGGAACACCAGTTGGTGTGAAGTGAGTATACTGCCTCGGAAACTCTATCGGAATGTGTGAACGTGAGGGAGGCAGTAACAGCTGTGCCTAGGGTGGGGAGAGAGAGAGAGAGAGAGAGAGAGAGAGAGAGAGAGAGAGAGAGAGAGAGAGAGAGAGAGAGAGAGAGAGACGGGAAGTATAGAGAAAGAACAGTAGTAGCCGGGGGCGATATAGCCTTGAGGGGGGGACCCCCAACCCCCTCCCCCCATACCACCCCAGTGCTGTGAGGTCTGTTTGGGACCCTGGGGGCTGCCCTGAGGGGATTGTGTGGGCCCCGAGTGTGTGTGGGGGAGGGGGGGGGGACGCCACAGGAGAGGGAGGGAAGGGGAGGGGCGTATGCGGACCCTGGGTGTTGGGGGAGGGGGAGGCAGGGGTGAAGGTGAGGGAGGGGGAGAGTGGGGCATGTCAGCCACCTGGCGATGTGACCCTGAGGGACTGACAGAGTCACCCCCTTCACCTATAACCCCCTCCCTCTGTATCCCCCCCACTGCTCCCCTCCCCTTTCATGCTGAGCCTGACCCCCTCCCTCTGTATCCCCCCTCCTCCTCCCCTCCCCTTTCATGCTGAGCCTGACCCCTCCCTCTGTATCCCCCCCACTGCTCCCCTCCCCTTTCATGCTGAGCCTGACCCCCTCCCTCTGTATCACCCCTCCCCTTCCATGTTGAACCTGGCCCCCCTACCACGAGGAATGGTCCTCGTTCAGTCCTACGTATGATAACAGTACCAGCCACTAACCAGGGAGTCGGAGTAAGTATAACCAAAGTTGCTCTGAAGGTGACCCCAGGGGCTACACTGTGACGGAAAGACACTGGGGAAACAACACACAGAGACGTAGAGAGACACTGGGGAAACAACACACAGAGATGTAGAGAGACACTGGGGAAACAACACACAGAGATGTAGAGAGACACTGGGGAAACAACACACAGAGACGTAGAGAGACACTGGGGAAACAACACACAGAGACGTAGAGAGACACTGGGGAAACAACACACAGAGACGTAGAGAGACACTGGGGAAACAACACACAGAGACGTAGAGAGACACTGGGGAAACAACACACAGAGATGTAGAGAGACACTGGGGAAACAACACACAGAGATGTAGAGAGAGAGATGTAATCCACCAGTAGACACAAGGGAACCCGATGGCACTCGGTCAAGTAAGCTGTGAACGAACAAGTCCTTTGGTACGGCACACAGCGCATCGCCAGCGCCATGCATGGGGTCGAGCAGTGCAGGAAATAGAAAGTGGAGCAGAGACGCCGGGGAACTGGGAGGAGTTGATAGCAGACGAACCACTCGAATCCATACAACACTGTTGTTGGGGGGGGGGATGTGGTGCTGGAACCACGTAACGAAGGGTTTGATAACGAGGACCGTCGTAACGAGAGACGGAAAGATGGTAACGAAAACGTCCATAGCGTGTGTGTGTGTGTGTGTGTGTGTGTGTGGAAGACGAAAGATTGAATACTATAGATGTTTGGTCCACGTCTGGATGAAGACATGTAGGAAACCCGTGTTAGCGAGACTTCAGACCCTTTCCCACGTAAGACAGAAGGACTGGAATCCTTAAACTGCCACCTTGGATGATTATGTAAGATCCGCAACTATCCAGCCTCGAAAGGAGGAGGAGGAGACGTGTCCTGACATACTCGTGGCAGTGGATAGAGCGCCTCTGGTGGTGGTCATTCAGGAGACCCAGGGTTCGATACCGGGGCATTACAGGGGTGAGACGGCGTGGGTACATGCCCTCGATATGGATAGACACTGTACCTGAATCCTTCACACACGAGATGGAACAGTGGGATGGAAGACAGGGGCTCGAACCTGTCCCAGGGAGAGAGAGAGAGAGAGAGAGAGAGAGAGAGAGAGAGAGAGAGAGAGAGAGAGAGAGAGAGAGAGAGAGATTGACTTGTCCCGAGCCATTGAGATATGGAACTTTCGTCGTGGGTCGGTGACTACTCTCTCTCTCTCTCTCTCTCTCTCTCTCTCTCTCTCTCTCTCTCTCTCTCTCTTTCTCTCCCCTGCGTGCCCGCCTTCCAGCCCCCTCCCCCCTCCCCCCACAGAGCGGAAGGCCACAAATGGCACTTACTTTGAGGCTTTTACAGTCAGCCAGCCCCTCCCAGACTCCCTGCCAGCTTTTATTTCCTACAAAAGACTGAATGTTGAGTGGCCGGGGGGGGGGGGGGGGTCGGCGAGCCCCAGAACGACGCCACCCTTCCCCCCCTTCCTCCTCCTCCTCCTCCTCCTCCTCCTCCTCCCATCTCCACTATTCCCCCAGCACATCCTTTCTTTTTCTTTCTTTCTTTCTTCTTTCTTTTTTCTTTCTTCCTTCTTGTCATAATGTATAACGTAAGATTTTGGCGATACTGCATTTGATACCCCTGTATCTGGTAACTCTGTTGTTGTTTGGGGGGCAAAGTGGTGATTGGCCGGTGCCCTACGAGTGATTGGCACCGGCCGATCAGTGCCAGTAATGGCACTCAGGACCTCTGCCGAGATAACACCGAGGGTCGCCCTCACCTCCTGACGTAGTGGTCAACAACGACACCACCCGGCAAAATAATGCTACTAAACCTGGCAAATTAGCTTTACTGACAGTGAAACTTTATATTTTTCTCTTGTGTTGAGCCACGTCAGTATATATATATATATATATATATATATATATATATATATATATATATATATATATATATATATATATATATATATATATAATTCAGTCATCTCTACTTGTAGCAGTCTCCCATTATCTTCTGTTTCATAAGCCGTGAGTGACGCCAGCCCCATATATATCGTTGTTTTTCGTATATAAAAAACGTAATTGAGGAAGAATAATGTCCAGTGACTAGCCAACTTGTGGAGGATGTGGTATATGTGTGTGTGTGTGTGTGTGTGTGTGTATCTGGGGGGAACTTTCTAATCCATGGTATTAGATCAAGGTCCTGAAACCTGCACTTGTTTATTGTGTCATCTGAAGGATCGAAACCTTCATACCTCCACCCGAAGGCAATCGGACCCAATTCTTTATACTCCCTGATTTTGTAAGTTATTCATAGATCACTTTTCTTATTCTTTTCTCCCGCTTGTCTGCGTAGTTATACCTTCTTGTAATCGTGCATTGCTATAATGACACAGGCGTTTGTTGATATTGCATCTATTGCAGTGATAGATTTATCACAGTTCTAATGCAGAAATGTGCA
>NC_092291.1:8605326-8620326 GCF_036320965.1 Panulirus ornatus
TATATATAATCGCACAGGTTCGAATCCTAGTCGTGTCAGTGAGTTTTCAGTCACCCTAGCTGTTCATCCTCCCGTATGGGGTCGATAGATTAGGTTCCTGTCTTGGGCTAGGGAGATGCGAGGTATCAGGCGATGAAACGACACATGATTATAGAAAATGAACTTTGTAATGGAACGTAAGATTGAAAAAGAAAATGGAAATTTTTATATAAAAGAAAATACTGCGAGAGACGTGGCGTAGTGTACGACTGAAAGAAAAAATAATGAAGAATAAAAAATGGAGATGTGGTTGAAGGAGGGGTTGTGGGGGGGGGGGGGGGGGGGGAGACGTAAAGACTGGGAAGCAATTGAAGAGCTGGGGAGTTTATGGCGACCTGGAGACGTGGCTGTGTACTATACAACAGGAAGAAGACAATGATGTCACCATGGCATAATAACGAGGAAAAAAAGAGGTAGTTATAAATGCCATAATGGAGGAGACACACAGGAGGCGTGCCCCGTGACCTCAGCTGGTGAGGTCACGCTGTGACCCAACATGCGAGACGGGAGGGAGAAGACCATGGGACGGGAGACGGGGTGGTGATGTAGTCTGGATGTGTGAGAGGCATGTATGTTAACACCAGCTGAGGCTGTTGTGAGAGGCATTTATATTAACACCAGCTGAGACTGTTGTGAGAGGCATGTATGTTAACACCAGCTGAGACTGTTGTGAGAGGCATGTATGTTAACACCAGCTGAGGCTGTTGTGAGAGAGAAAGATGGAAGTCATGGCGAGTGAACCTCCTCCTGCATGTATGGGTTGACAGAGAGGCATTTAACCAGAAAGTAGGTGGTGTGGGGAAGGAGGAAAAAAAAATGGGAGAGACAGGGGGGCCTTTTAAACGTTTTTGTTATCTGGTGTGTTTATGAAGATAGCTGGATCCTGCGGTTATTATTGTTGTTATTGTTGTTGTTGTCGTTCCCCCCCCCCCCTCTCACTAATGTAAGATTTAAACGCGTGAGTGTGAAGGTTGGCGCAATGAGGAGTTTGATGTAACTGTGGGACTCCCTCAAGGCTGTGTACTGTCACTATGGTTGTTTGATGTTTTTGTGTATGAGGCATTCAGAAAAGAGGGGGAGTGGAATGGGTAATGATGGGGGGGGGGAATGGGTGAGGCCATTGTGAAATGGGGTCGGGAATGTAGCAGCAGTTGCATCATATGTGTGATGGTGTCCTGTTTACTGAGTGAAGTTGAGACGTGAGTACGTTTGTACGTTAGTTGGATGTGAGGCTCATGTTGTATGTACGTTAACTGTGTGTGTGTGTGTGTGTGTGTGTGTGTGTTTTGTACGAATCATTGTATTCGAATATTCCATTCACTGTGTGACATACACTCGCCCAGATCTAGTGACTTTCATGACAAACGAATCCCCAGCGTCACTTCCTCTCGTCTTTGTTTTATTATTAAAAGTTACCAACCCACATTATTCGAACCTCAAGGCCCGACATTTTCCATGAAGGTTCTCTTCAATACCACTGCCCAGTGAACTCCCATTTTCTCTTGTTATGCTTTTCATATCGACTCTTAATCTTTTTTTTTTTTCTGTATAGTAAAGATGAAATGAAATGTAATAAAATGTATAATAATAAAGCTTTTGTTATGAATGATGAAGGAAGGAAGTCGGTGTAGTTCGGTCATGTACTCTGGGACACACACACACACACACACACACACACACACACAGTGGCTCCTGCCCAGAATGGTGTGTTATGTTACGTGGTAAACAGTACTGCGTACCCTCACTAGAACCGAGAGGTGTACATGTGTAACTTGCTTTCCCGAGTACATTACGTAACCTCAGAGGAGGCGAGATGTACAGCATTCCCTGTTGTACACTGTGGACGTCCACAAGGTAAGGGAGGTCCAGTATGTCACGTGGATCCTTGACATATTGTGTACCTTATAGGTCCAGATCCAAGTGATGTTGGACGACGGTAGGAGGGTGAACGTTGTCTGGCAGCTGGTGGTCAGCTGGTGGTCATCAAACGTTTGTGTGCGGTGGTTCGTCCTACTTACTGGGGTAAACAAGGCGTGATGGCTGTTAGGGTAGTTACCTCCCGTAACGTATACAACGCCACCTACATGACCACACTACCACACTACTGCACCACTACACTACCACACTACTACACCACACCACTACACTACTACACTACTAGGTAACCACACTACCACACACACTACTAGGCAACCACACTATTACACTACCACACTACTACGCTACCACACCATTACGCTACCACACTACTACACTGCCACACTACAAGGCAACCACACTGTTACACTACCACACTACTACGCTACCACACTACTACACCACCACACTACTACACTACCTGGCCAGCATGGTGAGGGCCTGGCCGGTACACAGGCTGGGTACTGGAGGGTTTCCACGCTCGGTAGGTCCAGTACTGCTGGAGGCCCCCTTCCCCCCTACCCCGGCCATCCATCACCAGGCCGTCGGAGGCTTCCTGTGGTGAGAGGGGGGCTGGGAGAGGTTGCGAGAGGGGGCTGGGAGAGCTTGTGAGAGGGGGCTGGGAGATGTTATGAGAGGGGGCTGGGAGAGGCTGTGAGAGGGGGCTGGGAGATGTTATGAGAGGGGGCTGGGAGAGGTTGTGAGAGGGGGCTGGGAGAGGTGGTGAGAGGGGGCTGGGAGAGGTTGTGAGAGGGGGCTGGGAGAGGTTATGAGAGGGGGCTGGGAGAGGTTGTGAGAGGGGGCTAGGAGAGGTGGTGAGAGGGGGCTGGGAGAGGTTGTGAGAGGGGGCTGGGAGAGGTGGTGAGAGGGGGCTGGGAGAGGTGGTGAGAGGGGGTTGGGAGAGGTGATGAGAGGGGCTGGGAGAGGTGGTGAGTGGGAGGGAAGGAGAGAGATATATGAAGAAATATGGAAATATGTGAAGAAAGAATGGTATGGACGGAGGGGTGAGAGGGGAGGGGGGGTAGGATTCGAGAAATGGTTGGACGTGCTAATTAAACCGAAATTGATTGACGAACCTACAAAGGAAGAGAGGTGAAGCGTGATTGGCTGAGTGTTCAGACCGTGGCACATTCTCATTGGCTGAAAGGTAACCGCTTGGCATTCGTTTATTGGTTGATGAGCCGCTTGTGACACTCAGTGATCCCCTGATTGGATGACAGGTTCCCCATAGCACCCGTTGATTGGTCAGAGGAAAGCTAGTGTTCTGATTAGCTCATGGCAGCTCCTGGTGGCCGGTGATTGGTCGTGGGTAGTTTGTGAGGACCAATGATCGGTCAGTTTCTTGAGTCCATGGAATTAGAAAGGTTTTACAATATTTTCCTAAATGATTTTCAAATTCTAATCTACTTTATTGAATTACGTAAAATCCTCATCGTCTGTTACTCAAAATTTCTTTATAAGTGCTTAGTATAGCAAGCAAAGTATTTAAATACTTTACTGTAAGTACTTGAACCCACTGCCGTACGATACGCACTTATAACGAAACATTCAGGCACTACAACATACTTGCACACTACTAGACCCTCATACTGGACATATCTAAGTCACTTTATGGGACTGGAACACGAAGCCAAACTTCACAATTTAAATATTTAAAACCCTCATGTAATGTAAGTATTACAGAAGTCTCATTACACACACACACACACACACACACACACACACACACACACACACACACACATATATATATATATATATATATATATATATATATATATATATATATATATATATATATATATATATATATATATATATATATATATGTATAAAACGTCCTCCAACAGATAGGGTTCGAACCCCGCAACATTTGTGTGGTAGCTGTACGTCGTGTATATACAAAATAGATGGAAGTGTACAAATATTAGAAAATGAACTCCCCGTTATTTTGAAAATCGATGGAGGATGATAATGTAAATGGATGGCGATGACTGGAAGGATGAAGAAGGAAGGAGAAGAGATAGTGAACTGTGATGGAGGGAGGTGGAGATAAAGAGGACGGTGATAAAGATACAGTAGATATAGATAGACTTGATGTACATATGGCAATGGTGATAAAGAGTATGGATATAGATAGGCTACAGATATACAGGAGGTGATTAAGATAGTAGATATAGATAGTGTTGAAGAGAACAGGTGAGATCAGGTGTCATTAAGAAGCGAGATAAACTGTGATCATGTGAGGCTTTGAGATGGGGGGAACGAGCTTTGATGCTGGTGTTAGATGACGTGAGATTAGGTAATCCTAGATGAAACCACGAGATTAGCCAATGCTAGAGGAGATTAGGTGAGATTTCGAGATGATTCAAGATGACACCGAGCAAGATTAGGTAAGTCTTGTCAGGTGCGATTCGCTTATAACGAATATAAGGAGCTGGGATTCGGACGTGTTTCGAAAGGAGATGAAGCCGCGATCGAAGCGCTTCAGTAAGACCGCTCCCGAGACGAGACGTTGAGAAGGAGATCAGGGGGTGATCCCAGAGTGTGTTGAGTGTTGGGGATGATCCCAGGAGACGAGGCGAGACTGAGGGATGATCCTAGAGGAAGACCCGGAGAGAAGGAGGTGGTATACCTTGCCAGCAACCGTCTGGCTCGACTTGAAAAACACCGCTCCCTTGGGGGTCTCGAAGCATCGTATTCACATCCTTCACTCCCGAATTTGGCCGCTTTTGAGCGGTCCAGTCCGGCCCCATCGTCCGTTTTGCTCCTGAAATAAGCACTCAGGACCCTCAGCTCCAACGGGCCATTAACCTCCTCCTCTAACTACCCAACCGCGATTGGTTGAAGCATCGAGAGACCAGGCTGTCTGACGGGAGTCGTGCCATCTTCGTCAGCTCCTCGTGGGGAAGGTGCAAAGGGCGTGGGGTACTCACCCAGTCACTCGCGGGTCCGAAGCTTTAAGGAATGGCGTGGAAAGGGAGTGGAAGGATACTGGAGGGGAAGAAGAGAGGTATTTTGTACGTTTTATTCGGGAGGTCAATGTTAGGGTGGGGTCTCCATTGTCGAGTCCCACAGGATCATATTTCGCGCCCATGTTTTGTCGCCGTTTACCGTGTATTAAGAGGGTCGCCAGACCGAGAGGGATTCACAGCTCGGGCAACGGATCACCACCGCTGCCGAAGCTGGAATTAACTCGACAGTGTTACGCTCTGTTACGGGTCGTGACGAACCATTAGCCAAGGGAACCTGTATGAGTTTTATTTTTTTAAGTTATGTTACATCGAAGGTGGAGGGTTCCAGAGGTTGTGGCTTTCCAGGCGAAAATACTGGAATCGCTTTATTTAAAGGGGAAGTCTTTTATCTTTTTCGGTCTGGTCCAGCCCCCCTGGAGCTGGAGGCTGGGGTTCACTATTGTACGTGCACGTGGTGACGGAGGGGGCTCCACCACGTGCACGCGCGTGTGTGTGTGTGTGTGGCGGGGGGTCTGGGGCTGCCCAGCCCTGGTGCATAGCGAGAGATGCGCCAGGATGTAAAACACTGATTTCCCCTCACTGTCCTCAGTGGATTGCTTATGTAGTAGTATGGTCGAGAGGATACGTGTGTGTGTGTGTGTGTGTGTGTGTGTGTGTGTGTGTGTGTGTGTGTGTGTTCATAAATGACTTTATTTGAAAACATTCTTGTCAGCTTGTTATTATTATCATTATTATTATTATTATCATCATCATTATTATTATTATTAGTAGTAGTAGTAGTAGTAGTAGTAGTAGTAGTATCATTATTATTATTATTATTATCATTGCATCTTAGATGCAGATAGGACGTGATTGTCTTTCCATTTCCACATAAGTAACACAATTCAACTCAACTCATAAATGATACAGTGAGTGATACAGTGAATGATACAGTGATACAATGAATGATACGGTGAATGATACAGTGAGTGATACAGTGAGTAAGACAGTGAATGATACAGTGATACAATGAATGATACTGTGAATGATACAGTGAGTGATACAGTGACTCATACAGTGAATCATACAGTGAGTGATGCAGTGAATGATAGAGTGAATGATACAGTGAATGACGCGCTCTGAAGCGAAAACTGACCTTTACTTATTCATACACACAGCTGTCTCCCCAACACCATACGTACACACAGCTGTCTCCTCAACACCATACGTACACACAGCTGTCTCCTCAACACCATACGTACACACAGCTGTCTCCCCAACACCATACGTACACACAGCTGTCTCCTCAACACCATACGTACACACAGCTGTCTCCTCAACACCATACGTACACACAGCTGTCTCCCCAACACCATACGTACACACAGCTGTCTCCCCAACACCATACGCACACACGGCTGTCTCCCCAACACCATACGTACACACAGCTGTCTCCCCAACACCATACGTACACACAGCTGTCTCCCCAACACCATACGTACACACAGCTGTCTCCTCAACACCATACGTACACACAGCTGTCTCCTCAACACCATACGTACACACAGCTGTCTCCTCAACACCATACGTACACACAGCTGTCTCCCCAACACCATACGTACACACAGCTGTCTCCCCAACACCATACGTACACACAGCTGTCTCCCCAACACCATACGTACACACAGCTGTCTCCTCAACACCATACGTACACACAGCTGTCTCCTCAACACCATACGTACACACAGCTGTCTCCTCAACACCATACGTACACACAGCTGTCTCCCCAACACCATACGTACACACAGCTGTCTCCCCAACACCATACGTACACACAGCTGTCTCCTCAACACCATACGTACACACAGCTGTCTCCCCAACACCATACGTACACACAGCTGTCTCCCCAACACAATTATCCCATGTCTGTAGCGCCGATGACGTCACATCATACCTATATCATAAGGCTCACTATTTTCCACCATCAGTCTTTCCCTAAAGTTCTCTGTTACACTAAACCTACGGCTGTGTGCTGGCCTCGCTCGCTGCCTGTCCTTTTGTGATTAATCAGCCTCGTGTAATGTCCGATTATAGGTCTCCGTGTCATGAATTGTCTTAATTTGTATTGGTCAATTACCAGCATTTCTTATTCCTGAAGAATATAATTACATATAATCGAGACAGGATATGATAAATTTTTTTTCACTTTCTTCCCAAAATAAGGAAGAATTATAGATATTAGTCAATTTGCCTTTATTTAAGTCTATAATTTGTGGATAGAGATTTTTCGTGTCATTAAAACCCGAGGAAGAAGCCAGGTTAATCGTCTTACCATATGATTAAAAGATTATATCATATGATTAAAAGATTAATGCCAGTTGTACGTCTCTCGTGGGTGAGTATCCTCGCCACTAATCTCCCTGATTAATCATCTATTCTCTTAACGAAACCTCCTTCTGAAATATGATCAATCATTAATCACACTCAAGGATCTTCCGTGATTATTTTCCTTTGTTTTAAAGTCTATGTAATGAGTGATCATTAGAAATTTGTTTTAGATTTATCGTTTTTGTTTTTATCATAGTTGTATAACCCTCAATAGTATATATATATATATATATATATATATATATATATATATATATATATATATATATATATATATATATTCCTGGGGATAGGGGAGAAAGAATACTTCCCACGTATTCCCTGCGTGTCGTAGAAGGTGACTAAAAGGGGAGGGAGCTGGGTGCTGGAAATCCTCCCCTCCCGTTTATAATTTTTCCAAAAAGAAAGAACGGAGGTAGGCCAGGTGAGGACATACCCTCCAAGGCTCACTCCTCTGTTCTCAACACTACCTCGCTAACGCGGGCTAAGGCGACTATGTATGGGGGAACAAGAAGAAAATGATGATAAAACCGAGTGTCGAGAGGGGAGGTGGGAGGTTATGTCCCTCCCCTGTGCTGGCTGGACCAGTGACTCTCGCTCGGCAGCCTAGCTTAACTTTCTCAATAAATTCTCGTGATCGCCGAACTATTGTCCAGTAAACTACTGAGCCTTCCCCCCCCCCTCCCCCTCCAACCCTACATCACTCCCCAATTACCTGTGCGTCTCCCCCTCCCCCTCCCCTCCCCCTCCCCTCCCCCTCAAAGCAACTGTCATTCCGTTATGAGACGAACAATCCCCCCCTCCCCCTCTCTCCCTCCCCCCTTCGTCAACCGGAGCGAGACGACTTAACTACTGCTACTACCACCCCTCCCCCCCCCAACCACCCCCCACTACTCCTCCCCAGACGCTTGAAACTCTCTTTCTCTCCTCCCCCCCCCCCCCGCTCCTCTTCTTCCCCCACCCCCTCCCGGCGTGACAGACGATGGACCGGATGTTGGGCCTCCGTCGCCTCGGGACCAGCCGGTCCACCGGAACTGGAGGGAAGAGGGAGGGAGGGAGGGGGAAGGGATAGCTGAGAAGAAGGAGGAGGAAGAGAAGGAGGAGGGACGAAGAGAAGAGCCAACAGCCCCCCTTCCTCCCCCCCGCCACAGGTCCTCCTCATCTTACAAGGTTGTGGGATCCATTGAGAAGCCGGGCGGGTCATCCCGCTGGGCCGGGCCGGGCCGGGCTGGGCTGGCCTGCTTCTAAAAGGATCTCCCGAAGGGTGCTGCTCTCTCTCTCTCTCTCTCTCTCTCTCTCTCTCTCTCTCTCTCTCTCTCTCTCTCTCTCTCTCTCTCTCTCTCTCTCTCTCGACGGACTGACGGTGGGCACCAGTGGAGAGAGAGAGAGAGAGAGACTGACTCACTCCAGAATTCTCCCAGATAACGAGTGACGTCATCCAAATACTGAGATTGATGATAAGATTCGTGCCGTTGATGTCGTGAATATCTGATCTCTGAATACCCGCCGATATTCGGCGTCCAGGGCCTGATGTTTGGCTAGCATGGATACTCGACACTTTTGAGAGACATCTCTCGTCCTTGACTTTCAGGTCAGACTTGGATCTCCCTCCCCACCACCCACCACCCTGGAGATCATGCAGTAGTGATGGTTTCATGATGGTAATCGCGGTCGGTAACTGGTTTCCATGCCACAGCCTGGCGCCCCACACACACACACACACACACACACACACACACACACACACACACACGCGGGGGGGCACAACACCGTGAGTCGGGGGCCGCCAGGATCACATCCCCGGCCGACGTGCAAGACAGCAGTGCCAGCCAGTCTTCGGGAGGAATACTGGAAGGAGAGGGAAGATCTTGATGGCTCACCTCTCCAGGGACGACTTGAGGCATGTCGACGACGAGTGCCCCTCCCCTCCTCCGCCCTTCCTCCTCCCTCCCCGCCCCCCAGTTGATGATTTCAGCAGCAGCGTAGGCCTAGGGAGGCCTGCCTACGTGGCCCGTGTCCAAATGATGATTAACCTGGCTAAATTATCTTAGAAATTAATTAAGAAAATCGTGGGAGGAGTGGGAGAGGGGGGGGATGGGTGGCGGGGGGGATGGGTGGCGGGGGGGCGGGGGTGATTACCTCCTGCCTGGATGGGGGAATTGATGGGTGAGGTAGAGGTGAAGGGAGGTGAAGGGAGGAGCTGTTGATGAGGTGGGGGTGGCAGTGGTGAATGGCAGGGAATGGGATGGTGTTAGGGACCTGTTTACGCTAGGAGCAAATATTCAATGTTGATTAAATGAGCCTAGTTGATAAGCCTTGTTTATGTATATATATATATATATATATATATATATATATATATATATATATATATATATATATATATATATATATATATATAGATAGATAGATAGATATATATATATGTACACACACACACACACACACACACACACACACACACACACACACACACACATACATACATACACACGCATATGTGTTTCTTGTGCATGTATGCATCTGATATACATCTGATATACATCTGATATACATCACCATTAAAGACACGAATGTGATCGTATGCATAACTCACACATCCAAGCAGTACACACACACACACACACACACACACACACACACACATACACACACACACACATATACACACACACACAAGGAAACCCGACCCGCGCAGCAAATGCATGGGTTCGTTGGCTGAATAGCGCGTCCTTAAGATGGGTCTCTCGATTATTTGATATTAAACCGACTATTAAGCCGGAATATCGCGTTACCCACGACCGACGCCGACACCCCCCCCCCCCCCCCCCCCCCCCGACGAGAGACGCATCAACCGCCCGGCGTTCGAATGTGAGTGACTCAAGTGTGGTCCTGGTGGGGTGTTCAACTGGAATGGTCTTGATGTATGTTTCGCACGGTTCTTCATATGTGAAAAAGACACATGTGTGACATAATGTGGTATTATGATGGCGTTCGGATGGGAAAGACATACTGTGGTCTCAGGTGGCGCTCCAATTTGACAAATCTGGCTTGGGTTCACGTGGCGTTCAAATCTGACGTGGGTTCACGTGGCGTTCAAATCTGACATCTTAATGTGGCTTCGTGTGACGTTCATACGTGTAACACGTACACGTGGTTTCATGTGGGAAGTGATGTACCATGAATGTCCCAGATGACGGAGGTGTATAAATCATAATTCATTTATAAGTTAAGAATGGCGAGGTAAGACAAGATGTATCAGTACTGGTTTATCGACATAGATAGATGAGTGTGCGTGTAACAATTCTTGATCCAGTATTAAGGTATAGAATTAGAATAATTAGATGTATAAACTGTAGCGGTTTTTTTTTTGTGTGTAGATTGGGAGTCTGTGTAAGAGGTGGTGTTGACCACGTCTGTTGGGTATACATGATGACGAAGATGTGGGTTCATAGGAGGCGAAATGTTCTCTGTGGTAAGACGGGAAGTTTGAGGGGAAAAGTGCAACACAAAGATGGATGCGCAAGAGAAATGATGTGGTTGTTTATATTGGGTGAAACATGTGAGGGTTGTAGATGATGGAGTGGTGAGTGAGATGTGAGGGGTCGTGGGTGATGGAGTGGTGAGTGAGATGTGAGGGGTCGTGGGTGATGGAGTGGTGAGTGAGATGTGAGGGGTCGTAGATGATGGAGTGGTGAGTGAGATGTGAGGGGTCGTAGATGATGGAGTGGTGAGTGAGATGTGAGGGGTCGTGGGTGATGGAGTGGTGAGTGAGATGTGAGGGGTCGTGGGTGATGGAGTGGTGAGTGAGATGTGAGGGGTCGTAGATGGTGAAGTGGTGAGTGATATGTGAGGGGTCGTAGATGGTGAAGTGGTGAGTGATATGTGAGGGATCGTGGAAGATGGAGTGGTGAGTGAGATGGTTCACAGTGTGAGTGGATCTGGCCCTCTGTCTCTGGTCTAGGACAGTGGACCACCATATTCATGACTGCTGAATGATGTGTGTGACTGACCGTCGTTCGCCAAACATGGTTTAGCAGGAACTCCACCGACCACGCTCAAAGGACCTGTGGGTTAGTTTGAGCAGCAGATCAAAGGGAAGGATCTGGGGGGGGGGAGGGGAAGGAAAGAGAGGTATGTGGACTAGATCAATAAAGAAAAATGTTTAAAAGAAATTGTTTGCGATCATTAAAGGCGATAAAGCAGTCGCGTTCACTTTACGTTCACTTTGTGTTGTGTTTATCATTTTTACCCTAAGGGTGAGGCGCAGAGAGAGAGAGAGAGAGAGAGAGAGAGAGAGAGAGAGAGAGAGAGAGAGAGAGAGAGAGAGAGAGAGAGAGAGAGAGAAGGGTAGGGGTGGAGAGGGCTGAAGCGAAGGGAGAAAAAAAAAGAAAATGTAGTGTGAGACGAGAAATCTCCAGTTGAGCGCAACGTTAGGTAACGCAGCCTGGACGTACGAACAACGTAAGATCCATCCACGTCTTATCGATGTTGTGATGGAAGAGATAAGGAGGCAAGAGAAGAGGACATGGTGAAGGTTGTGGTGGTGAGTGTGGTGTATATGGGAGAGGTGTTGTGTGTATATGGGAGAGATGTGGTGTGTATATAGGAGAGGTGTGGTGTGTATATGGGAGAGATGTGGTGTGTATATGGGAGAGGTGTGGTGTGTATATGGGAGAGATGTGGTGTGTATATGGGAGAGGTGTGGTGTGTATATGGGAGAGATGTGGTGTGTATATGGGAGAGGTGTGGTGTGTATATGGGAGAGATGTGGTGTGTATATGGGAGAGGTGTGGTGTGTATATGGGAGAGATGTGGTGTGCGTATATGGGAGAGGTGTGGTGTGTATATGGGAGAGGTGTGGATCATGATTTGAACCTTAATCATGGAAGCTGGTGTGGTGATGAGTATTGGCCGAGATACACGAGTTTTTGAACATTAGGATCCAGTGATATGACCATCTATCTGTTTGAATAGACAGATAGATAATTAGATCTATAGGTTGAATGATAGCCTAAACCACTGGTGACTTCCAGTGATGAAAAGAGGGGTAAAAAGCGCTGAAATGATTCAGATAAAACCAAGTTTTTGAAATACTTTTTTTTATCCAGCTTTTTCAGATACTTTAGACCAACGTTAAATACAACTTGCACCAAAGTTCAAAATACTGATAGGCAAAGTTTCAGATACTTTTGATCTACCTTTCAAATGACTTTTCCACCGACGTTCCCAAGTTTGACGAGAGTGTCAAATACTTTTAAACCATTTATATTTTTTCCCCCTCTCCCATAAGTCAAACACTAGGGGTATATGGACCACCTCCCCCCACAAGCGGGTCATTCACCACAGCCAGTGGCCCAACTCACTACAGACAGACGGACCAACCCACCCCACACCCCCCCCCCCTTCCTATCGGGTACCCCTTCGGCCTCCGTCATAAACCCAGACCATCAATCATGCTCCATAAAATCATTATAATTATAAAATAATAGAACACCACTACCCCCCCCCCTCCCTCCCTAAAAGGAATCTGATTTACATCCCCAATGTAAGGGGAGACTCGCTAAGGGGGGGGGGGGTAGTGGTGGCTGTACAGAGGGAACTCTGGGGTCGTACGTGGGCACCACGACCCCCCCCCCCCCCCACACCCCCCGGTCAACCCTTGCCGGGACGTCTGGCCCAAAAAGTGAGGCTAATCTGAGTTTAACGACAGCCGAGCCATCTGACGGCACGTGGCCATGATAAAGCTGTGAGGCGGCCTATCATTGGTGGCTGACAGGCCCCTCAGTGAGAGTCGCGAGATAATTGGTTGTTTCCATTCAGCTTCGACTCATCAGATTAGGGCAAATATAGGGAGGAGTGAGGGGGGAGGGGGGGTTGCGATCTGTGTGGGGACGACATCTTTGAAAACCGACCCATTGTGTGTGTGTGTGTGTCTCTCTCTCTCTCTCTCTCTCTCTCTCTCTCTCTCTCTCTCTCTCTCTCTCTCTCTCTCTCTCTCGCTCTCTCTCGGGGTTAGAGTTCGATATATTTTCATCTGTTCAACGTACAAGTTGAAGGTCTGATGAATGTCGTACGATTGAACGTTGTGATGAAGTTTAGCTTTGGAAAGGTTTTTTTTTTCTTTTCATTTTTTTTTTTTCTTTTCGTGAAAGAAAATAAAGAAGAAGGGTTGTGTCTGTGTGTGTGGGGGGGATGGGGGGGGGGGGGTTGTAAAGGTGGCAGCCGGCCGCCCCGGGCAGCACTCACACAGACCCTGGTAATGATAGGCAACATGAGAAGTTACTCTTACTCAATATGTTGACCATCAGCAGGGGGGAGGGGGGGTCCCCTGACCCTACTCTCTCTCTCTCTCTCTCTCTCTCTCTCTCTCTCTCTCTCTCTCTCTCTCTCTCTCTCGATTTAGGTCCCTCCTCCTCTCCCCTCCCCCTCACCGCTCCACCTGGCTCCCCCCCCCCCCGACCTCTCTATCTATAAGCCCACCTGCCTGATACATCCTCCAAACCCCCCAACCCCTGCTACCCCCTACCCTCCCCCCCTTCGACTGGGGTCGTTCAGACCCCCCCCCCTGCCCCCCTGCCCCCCTACCCTGAACAGAGTGTGCTGGGGAAGGAAGGGGGAGGAGGGAGGTATGGGGAGTCCCTCAAGTGTGTCATATCTACCCATGATATCACATCTACCTCAGACTCTACCTCCTCCCACTAGTCTGAGTCTACCTTACGCATTTTCTACCCTTGACCCCTGGCGATACTTGTATCATACTTTTTTTAAACCACAAAGTAAAAAAAGAATCTAATGTGATTTAAGCGCCAAGTGACATATGTAGAACACAGACACAAAGTTATTCATATTCATGCAAACTCACTGAATTATGCAAGCTGTGGCTATGCTGGCGTTATGCATATTCATATACATAAAGTCTTACAACACTGGACAGGTATGGTAGGGGCGTCTTGACCTTGTGAATAGGTATGTATCCTTCACTCTGTCCCTGAGTAATATGAGGTATACATACACTCCCCTACGACACACACACACACACACACACACACACACACACACACACACATGAGATCATCTCATCCAGGCTCGCCCTCGTACCTTCTCCAGCCATACCCCCATGTATGTCCCCCTTCACCAGCCACACCCCCATGTATGTCCCCCTCACCAGCCACACCCCCATGTATGTCCCCCTCACCAGCCACACCCCCATGTATGTCCCCCTCACCAGCCATACACCCATGTATGTCCCCCTCACCAGCCATGCGACCCACATCATTAGACCATACTCAGATATCCCTTATCCGCTCCTCTATCTTCCTTGTACCTCCCATTCGCTGTAATCCCAGCGATACGGTCGAGCCTGAGGCCGCTGTTATTTGGCGGTGTTATCTCCTGCAGGGGGAGTCCGGTAACACCACGTCCCGCGTGACAGAGGCACCACGAAAATGTGGATATCACGCAGCCCTTGAGGTAACTCGCCCGTTTCTTATCAGTAAATGACTCATGCCAACCTTCCAAAACACATTGAAACCCCTTCAGTGTAATACAGATTCACCCAGACATACACAGAAAGTGTGCCAAGTGTAACATATTCAAATACACTCACAAAAATTAACGTACAGTCCGTCATACACATAAGATCATATTCAGACAAATTATATATATATATATATATATATATATATATATATATATATAT